>NC_142810.1:4576670-4821670 GCF_049724085.1 Artemia sp. Qi Xiang Cuo
TATATATATATATATATATATATATATATTATGCATGTATCATTACAATTAAAGCTAGATTATCTAACCTTAATTTATCTGTGACAGATAGCTCCTTTTCCTTGACAGAATTTTTCAGACTGAGAGATTCACCCTGTCTAATCGGCTAGTTTAGCTTTGATAACATTCAAAATCTGAACTTTCCATTAGAACATCTTTTGTTGTGAACTTTTCAATCTCAGTTGGTAATAATTCACATGTATCTGACTCGGGAGCCAGAAATGAATTCTTGCGAAAAAGATGCCAGGGCAAGATATAAGATACGGATAAATAAAATCATTTGTAGATGAAAGAATTCAAACTTACAAAGAATCTCGAAGATATATGCTGAACATTTGTAGAATTTTCAAGTGGTAGATTTTCCGCGGGGAATATAAAAGGTTAGAGGCCCCTTAAAAATATCGGTTCCGATAGTTGATATTCGATATCGATATTTTGTCCGATATATAGGTATCGCAAATCGCCCAACACTATTCAGTACTGCAGCGTCACAATGTTTACACAGCTTTAACAGCTCGTGGTAATTTTGAGATAGAACTGAATTTGATATACTCATTTAAATTAACTGACAAAAGTAAAGGTTTTTTGTTTTTATCTAATTATTGATAAAAGACACAATTGTACTGTTGTGTGCTGTTCATGGGTGTACGGAAAGGAGGGCGCCCCCCCTAGAACTTCAAATTTACACTAGATATGGTAGAAAAAGCAGTTGAAAAAAAGGTAGATGGTTAAAAAAGCAGTTGATAAGAGCCAGATTTTTTAAAAAGCTTGAAAAAAAACCAGCTGGAACGACAGAATAAAATTCAAACAATAAACAATTATACATAATGTCTTACAAAGATTTAGTTCTAATCCAAGAAGACTAATTAATGCTGAAGCTTATTGATGATTTATGATTTTTGGTGATTACTTGTGATTAATAAAACGATTAAAAAAGATTTCATAGGTATGATAGAACTTGCTGGCAATGTAAGGTTTTGTGAAATGCCAATATAGCTTCAGCCCTTCATCCCATAATCAGCTGTCCCCCCGCGTAGAGAAGAGGCTACGTGCGTCTATAGCATTTACTAAATACGGAACCTAACCTAACTTAGGTACCCTTTTCTCCCTAAACCCCAAAAAACTAAAGTTTAAATATAGTTCCTGGAGTGAGAAAGCCTTGTTTATACAGCGTCAGATAGGTAATTACCGGCATTGGCTGTTACTTTTATTTGGGTTGCAATTTTAATTTAGCTCCTTAATTTAAGTTAAAAAAAATTGTTCTTTTATTTAATTTCTGAACGTTTTTGTATTAATTCAGCTTTAGTTTTTTCTCACCGTACATGAATAATTTGAGTGAAATTTGTATATTTATTTTATTGTTTTGGCTAAATGGCTTTATCGAAATTTTGTTGTGACGTAGCTTATGAATTAACTTACGTAACGAACTTTTAAATTTTTATGTTTTTTTTACGTATATCAGGGAGTTTATCCCTAGTAATTACCTCGCTCCTTACGCTAACGTTCAAATTTTGTTCGAATGACAAAAACCTGAATCACAAAGGCCAGTTAATTAGAATAGAGAGCTATTTCGAAAGAACTAATTAAAAAATTCATCGTCAATGACGATGTATTGACTAAGGGTCACACCCCTTCATATACGTAAAACTTTCTGTCTATTTAAGTTTTTATCTTGCTCATTACTTTCAGTTGAAAAAACTTTTTTTTATTTAATTTCTGATCGTTTTTTAAATAGTTCAAATAAATGCGGCGCCCCCTTCAGCCACCTGTCCCTGCCCCCCCGGACCTATCCGCCGAGGCAATCTCCGCCCCAGCCCCCCCCCCCACCAGATAAAAATCCCTCCTGAAACGTCTGTATACTAACCATTTACCAATAGTATAAGTAAACAATGGGCAAAGTTCATAATTTGCAACCTGTCCCGCGGGAACTGTGGGGAATTAAGTCATCTTTAAATACGTATTTATCATATTTTCGACTATGCTGAACAAAATGGCTATCCTAAAATTTTGATTGGGCGACTTTGGGAAAAAAATGAGCATGGGAGGGGGCCAAGTTGCCCTCCAATTTTTTTGGTTGCTTTAAAACGGCACTAGAAATTATAATTTCCAATCAGATGAGCTCTTTCGAGGTATTCTAGGACTACTCGATCGATACGATCACCCCTGGGAAAACAAAATAAAAAACAAAACAAAAAACAAACAAATAAGCACGCATCCGTGATCTTTCTTCTGGCAAAAAATACAAAACTCCACATTTTTGTAGATAGGAGCTTGAAACTTCCTTCCTACGGTTTTCTAATACGCTGAATCTGATGGTGGGATTTACATTAAAGTTCTATGATTTTTAGGGGCTGTTATGCCTTTTTTTCGAAAATAAGGCAAATTTTCTCCGGGAAAGCTTTTGTCTCGCGTAACTTTTGATAGGTAAAACTTAATGAAACTTGTATATTTGAAATCAGCATAAAAATCTAATTCTATTGATGTATCTATTGGTATCAATATTACGGGTTTTAGAGTTTTGGTTACTATTGAGCCGGGTCCCTCCTTACCTACAGTTCGTTACCACGAACTATTTTATTGAGCTTAGTGAAGCATCAAATAGTAAAGCAAACGTTCACTAACTCACTAGGCTACGAAACCATGATATTTTGTACAACTAAGGCTATGCACAGAGAAAAGTTAAATAAACACAAATTCAATGTAGCAAATCCTGCAGGACAATGTTCCACACCACTCACGAAGTAACTAATAAATGAATCCTCATTTGTGTTTGCTTGTAACAAATTGTTTTGCCAGGTTATGTTAGTATGTAGCAAAGTTGTTTTACAAGCTAATGTGTTTTGAATTTGGCTCGCTGTAAGAGTGCTGTTGTTGTATAAAATGGCATTCTCGGATTTCGTCACGAAAAAAATAAAAATAAAAATGCATTTAATGAAGAAGCTAATCTACAACAGTTAGTTACTTGGGGGGGGGGGGGTGCAGGCGAGGGGAATTAAATGTAAATTGTCTAATCAATTAAATTATCTTGATATATCTATTTTTATAAAAATTATTGAGTAGCATCACACCTTACTAACAAATCGTTACAATGAACTGTTTGAAACACATTGATTTTTATTTTTTACTGCTTTTCCTGAGAGGTGGATAATCTCATCTTGAACACCTTGCTCTTCATGCTACAGTTTATAATATTTAAAAAAAAAATTGCAATTGTTCTGACTAAACAACCGTTGTCTTTCAGGCATCGTTCATAAAGATTTGGGACAACATTCAACCTTCAGCGTAAAGAGTAAGGTGCTGAGGAGGGGGAAACCCCACACATAAATAATCATTTCTATTAGTTTTAAGTTTTAATAGTGTTTCATAATTTCAATTTAAGACATCTGTTTTTTCATTTAATTTCTAATCGTTTTTTAAATAATGTCAGGAAACCGGACTCCACATCCACAGAAATATCTCTCCTTTCAGGAAAAATATTTCTTATCTAGTTAAATCTTGGTGATAAGTTATCCCACACAACTACCTTTTACATGTCCACCCGTAAAAGTGAGTCGGAAAAGTGACAGCATGACACATAAAAGGAATTTCGTTTTGGAATTCTGGCAAATTCCCACAGTGTAAAATTTCCCGTAATGGAAATTGCTATATGTCTCCGCAAATTCCGTAGATAGTTACTACTGTTGTAATAGAGACTTCTAAAACTTAGAAGGGCTAGTCCCCTTTTTAATAGTCAAAAGAGATTGGAGGAAAACTAACACCCTTCTTACGCCCACTTACAATCAAAATTTTGAGATAGCCATATTTTCTAACGTAGTTGAAAGTTCTGCAAATTATATCTTTGAGGATGACAAACCGCACAGCCCTCAGGACAAGAGTTGTAAGTTATGCCCTGGGGGCATTTAAGGTTTTCATAGAAAGGGTTGTCGTAAAACTTCAAAAAGGACTCATTTGATTGGAAATTGAAAGGGTTAGTGTTCTTTTCAATAGTTGAAAGTAATTGAAGGGCAGCTAACCCCCCTCTCAAACCCATTATTTCCCCAACCACTTCCAATCAAAATTATGAGATATTTATTTTCTTCAACATAGTTCAAAGTTCTGGAGATTAGGTCTTTTAGGATGAATACCCCCTCAGAGCCATCAGGGCAAGGGTTGTAAATTATACCCTTGGGGCACATCAGGTTTTTATACAAACTGTTGTCGTAGAAACTTCAGAAAGGACTCATTTGATTGGAAATTGAAAAAGTTAGTGTCCTCAAAAGTGATTGGATAGCAACTTGCCCCCCTCTCAGGCTCACCATTTCCCCAAACATATCCAATGAATATTTGGAAATAACCATTTTGTTCAACGTAGATGAAAATTAGGTTTTTTTGGTTGACACTCCCCCCCCCCCCCCGAGTCATCAAGGCTAAGGTCGTAAGCTATGCCCTGGGGGCATATAATATTTTTTGTACAGAAATTGTTGTCGTAGATACTTCAGAAAAAGGCTCATTCAAATGGAAATTGAAAGGGCTAGTGCCCTTTTTAATAGGCTAGTGGAAACTGATTGGAGGGCAACTAACCTCCCTCTCACGCCCACCATTTTTCCAAATATGTCAAATCAAAATTTTGAGATGGTATTTTTTTTGAACATAGTGGAAAGTTCTTATGTCTTTGAGGATGATCAAAATAAAAAAAATAACACCCCTCCCAAACCCACCATTTCCCCAAAAACATCCAATAAAAACTTTGAGATATCCATTTTGTTCAATGTAGTTGAAAAGTCCGGAAATTATTTCTTTGAGGATGAAACTCCCCCCCCCAGCCCTCAGCTCAAGGGTTGGAAGCTATGCCCTGGGGGTATCAGTAGTAAGTTATATAAAGCTTTCAAAAATACATGAAAAAATACATTGAAATACGCAAGAAAAACCCATGGCTGTGTCCCTGTATTTAGAAATGCACATTAAAAAAAAAAGCATGTGGTTATTGCTATTGTTGTCAACTGCACATGGAAACTGTTTGACGTGTTTGAGGAGATTACGCTCCTTGGCGTTTGATTGTCATTTCCAAAAAAGGGGTAATTAGTGATTGGATAATTTTTTACATGAAATCTCTGAATAAAATATTTTTGGAGCATGTACTTGACGATGAAGAAAAAGGGTTAATGTGATTAGCAATTACGAGCGAGGATTCCCCCATTGTTTCCTGGTAGTAGGCTACACATATCAAGTTGAAAATTTGACAGAATGAGGTATTTGAGGTGGAACTTGAACCAAATCAAAATACACTATGTGAGGAGGAATTGAGTTTTATGGATGGTATGGAAAAATGGTACATGTTAAATATTCGGGTAAACATACGACTATAAATAAGGCTATTGTGTCTTTCTGAACTTTCTGCGAGAGGCGGGGGTAAGTATTTAGTTTAAATAATTCTAGGAGGAATTGAGTTTTTTGGCTGGTGTGGAAAAATGGTACTTTTTGAATATTCGGGTAAACATACGACTAAGTAACGCTTCACTATAAATAAGGCTATCGTGTTTTTCCGAACTTTCTAGGGAGGGGGTAAATATTTAGTTTAAATAATTCTAGGAGGAATTGAGTTTTATGGATGGTATGAAAAAATGGTACTTGTTAAATATTCGGGTTAACATAAGACTAAGAAACGCTTCACTATAAATAAGGCTATCATGTTTTTCCGAACTTTCTAGGGCGGGGGTAAGTATTTAGTTTAAATAATTCTAGGAGTAATTGATTTTTGTGGGTGGTATGGAAAAATGGTACGTGTTAAATATTCGGGTAAAAATTCAACTTGAAATAAGGCTATTGTGTCTTTCTGAACTTTCTGTGAGAGGCGGGGTTAAGTCTTTATTTGAAATAACTCTAGGAGGAAGTGAGTTTTGTGGCTGGTTTGGAAAAATGGTACGTGTTGAATATTTGAGTAAACATACGACTAAAAAACTCTTTACTATAAATAAGGCTATTGTGTTTTTCAGAAATGTTTAGAGCGTGGGAAACTATTTAGTTTAAATAATTCTAGGAGGAATTGAGTTTTATGGATGATATGGAAAAATGGTACATGTTAAATATTCGGGTAAACATACGACTATTAATAAGGCTATTGTTTCTTTCTGAACTTTCTGTGCGAGGCGGGGGTAGGCATTTAGTTTAAATAATTCTAGGAGGAATTGAATTTTGTGGGTGGTTTGGAAAAATGGTATGTGTTGAATATTTGAGTAAACATATGACTAAGAAACGCTTTACTATAAATAAGGCTATTGTGTTTTTCCGAACTTTCTAGGGCAGGGGAAACTCTTTGGTTTCAATTAATTTAGGAGGAATTAAGTTTTATGGATGATATGGGAAAATGGTACTTGTTAAATATTCGGTTAAACATACGACTATAAATAAGGATATTGTCTCTTTCTGAACTTTCTTTGAGAGGCGGGGGTAAGTACTTAGTTTAAATAATTCTAGGAGGAATTGAGTTTTGTGGCTGGTGTGGAAAAATGGTACTTGTTAAATATTCGGGTAAACATACGACTAAGAAACGCTTCACTATAAATAAGGTTATTGTATTTTTCTGAACTTTCTAGGGAAGAGGTAACTATTTAGTTTAAATAATTCTAGGAGGAATTGAGTTTTATGGATGGTAATGAAAAATAGTACTTGTTAAATATTCGGGTAAACATACGACTTAGAAACGCTTCACTATAAATAATGCTTTCGTGTTTTTCTGAACTTTCTAGGGTTGTGATAAGTATTTAGTTTAAATAATTCTAGGAGGAATTGAGTTTTATGGATGGTATGTAAAAATGGTACTTTTTAAATATTCGGGTAAACATACTACAAATAAACGATACACGAAAAATAAGGCTATCGTGTTTTACGGAACTTACTAGGGCAGGGGTAACTCATTAGTTTAAATAATTCTAGGAGGACTTGAGTTTTATGGATGGTATGGAAAAATGGTCCCTGTTAAATATTCGGGTAAAAATACGACTAAAAAACCCTTCACTATAAATATTGCTATCGCGTTTTTCCGAACTTTCTAAGGCAGGGGTAAGTATTTAGTTTAAATAATTCTAGGATGAATTGATTTTTGTGGGTGGTACGGAAAATGGTATGTGTTAGATATTCGGGTAAACATTCGACTATAAATAAGGCTATTGTGTCTTTCTGAACTTTCTGTGAGAGGCAAGGGTAAGTATTTAGTTTAAATAATTCTAGGAGGAATTGAGTTTGATGGATGGTATGGAAAAATGGTACTTGTTAAATATTCGGGTAAATATGTGACTAAGAAACGCTTCACTATAAATAAGGCTATTGTGTTTTTCTGAACTTTCTTGGGTGGAGGTAACTATTTAGTTTAAATAATTCTAGGAGGGATTGAGTTTTATGGATGATTTGGAAAAATGGTACTTGTTAAATATTCGGGTAAACATACGACTAAGAAACGCTTCACTATAAATAAGGCTATCGTGTTTTTCCGAACTTTCTAGGGCGGGGGTAAGTATTTACTTTAAATAATTCTAGGAGGAATTGATTTTTGTGGGTGGTACGGAAAAATGGTACGTGTTAAATATTCGGGTAAACATTCGACTATAAATAAGGCTATTACATCTTTCTGAACTTTCTGTGAGATGAGGGGGTAAGTATTTAGTTTAAATAATTTTAGGAGGAATTGAGTTTTGTGGCTGGCGTGGAAAAATGGTACGTGTTTAATATTCGGGTAAACATACGACTAAGAAACGCTTCACTATAAATAAGGCTATTTTGTTTTTCTGAACTTTCTAGGGCGGGGGTAAGTATTTAGTTTAAATAATTCTAGGAGGAATTGAGTTTTGTGGCTGGTGTGGAAAAATGGTACGTGTTGAATATTTGAGTAAACATACGACTAAGAAACGCTTAACTATAAATAAGGCTATTGTGTTTTTCCGAACTTTCTAGGGTGGGGGTAACTATTTAGTTTAAATAAATCTAGGAGGAATTGAGTTTTATGGATGATATAGAAAAACGGTACATGTTAAATATTCGGGTAAACATACGACTATAAATAATGCTATTGTGTCTTTCTGAACTTTCTTTGAGAGGCAGGGGTAAGTGTTTAGTTTAAAAAATTCTAGGTGGAATTGAGTTTTGTGACTGGTGTGGAAAAATGGTACTTGTTAAATATTCGGGTAAACATACGACTAAGAAACGCTTCACTATAAATAAGGCTATTGTATTTTTCTGAACTTTCTAGGGCAGGGGTAACTATTTAGTTTAAATAATTCTTGGAGGAATTGAGTTTTATGAATGGTATGGAAAAATGGTACTTGTTAAATATTCGGGTAAACATACGACTAAGAAACGCTTCACTATAAATAAGGCTATCGTGTTTTTCCAAACTTTCTAGGGCGGGGGTAACTATTTAATTTAAATAATTCTAGGAGGAATTGAGTTTATGGATGGTTTGGAAAAATGGTAATTGTTAAATATTCGGGGAAACATACGACTAAGAAACGCTTCACAATAAATAAGGCTATCGTGTTTTTCCAAACTTTCTAGGGCGGCGGATAACTATTTAGTTTAAATAATTCTAGGAGAAATTGAGTTTTATAGATAGTATGGAAAAATGGTACTTGTTAAATATTCGGGTAAACATACGACTAAGAAAAGCTTCACTATAAATAAGGCTATTGTGTTTTTCCGAACTTTTTAGGGCGGGGGTAACTATTTAGTTTAAATATTTCTAGAAGGAATTGAGTTTTATGGAGGGTATGGAAAAATGGTACTTGTTAAATATTCGGGTAAACATACGACTAAGAAACGCTTCACTATAAATAAGGCTATCGTGTTTTTCCGAACTTTCTAGGGCGGGGGTAACTATTTAGTTTAAATAATTCTAGCAGAAATTGAGTTTTATGGATGGTATGGAAAAATGGTACTTGTTAAATATTCGGGTAAACATATGACTAAGAAACGCTTCACTATAAATAAGGCTATTGTGTTTTTCAGAACTTTCTAGGGCGGGGGTAACAATTTAGTTTAAATATTTCTAGGAAGAATTGATTTTTATGGATTGTATGGAAAAATGGTAATTGTTAAATATTCGGGTAAACATACGACTAAGAAACGCTTCACTATAAATATGGCTATCGTGTTTTTCCGAACTTTTTTAGGGCGTTGGTAAGTATTTAGTTTAAATAATTCTAGGAGGAATTGATTTTTATGGGTGGTATGGAAAAATGGTATGTGTTAAATATTTGGGTAAATATTCGACTATAAATAAGGCTATTGTGTCTTTCTGAACTTTCTGTGAGAGGCGGGGGTAAGTATTTAGTTTAAATAATTCTAGGAGGAACTGAGTTTTATTTATGGTATGGAAAAATGGTACTTGTTAAATATTCGGGTAAACATGTGACTAAGAAACGCTTCACTATAAATAAGGCTATTGTGTTTTTCTGAGATTTATAGGGCGGGGGTAACTATTTAGTTTAGATAATTCTAGGAGGAATTGAGTTTTATGGATGATTTGGAAAAATGGTACTTGTTAAATATTCGGGTAAACATACGACTAAGAAACGCTTCACTATAAATAAGGCTATCGTGCTTTTCCGAACTTTCTAGGGCGGGGGTAAGTATTTACTCTAAATATTTCTATGAGGAATTGATTTTTGTGGGTGGTACGGAAAAATAGTACTTGTTAAATATTCGGGTAAACATTCGACTATAAATAAGGCTATTGCGTCTTTCTGAACTTTCTTTGAGAGGTGGGGGTAAGTATTTAGTTTAATTAATTCTAGGAGGAATTGAGTTTTGTGGCTGGTGTGGAAAAATGGTACGTGTTGAATACTTGAGTAAACATACGACTAAGAAATGCTTCACTATAAATAAGGCTATTGTGTTTTTCTGAACTTTCTAGGGCGGGGGTAAGTATTTAGTTTAAATAATTCTAGGAGGAATTGATTTTTGTGGGTGGCACGGAAAAATGATACGTGTTAAATATCCGGGTAAACATTTGACTATAAATAAGGCTATTGTGTCTTTTTGAACTTTCTGTGAGAGGCGGGGGTAAGTATTTAGTTTAAATAATTCCAGGAGGAATTGAGTTTTGTGGCTGGTGTGGAAAAATGGTATGTGTGGAGTAAATTAAGTTTTGAGAGGGGTAAAAATGGTAGTTATTTAGTACCCAATAAACAGGTGACTTGAAATTCTTCATTAGAAATAGTTTATTGCTAATGATACCTCCTCGACAGATATTTTTTTTATTGAATTTTATACAATAAACAAAACGTTGGCTTTATTGTATTGGCTTGCAATTTTAATCCAAACGTTGCTCTGTGTTTGTCACACCAACTAGTAAATATTTATCGGGGTTTTATTTTTTCTGTTCAATTATTTTCAGTGTAAGCCAATATAATTACCACATTTTTTATCCTAACTTAACTTGTAGGAATAGGACTTCTA
Source organism: Artemia sp. Qi Xiang Cuo (assembly GCF_049724085.1). Taxonomy (NCBI): domain Eukaryota; kingdom Metazoa; phylum Arthropoda; class Branchiopoda; order Anostraca; family Artemiidae; genus Artemia; species Artemia sp. Qi Xiang Cuo. The sequence continues at coordinate 4,587,138 of NC_142810.1, forward strand.
GAATAAGGATTCATTCCCTTGACTAAATCAGTTTCTTCATGTAAAATGGTGAACAAAAGACTATTAATTCTCAGTATTCTTCTTCTTCTTCTTCTTATCTAGCTAAACGTTGCCCTGTGTTTGTCACACCAACTAGTAAATATTTATCGGGCTTTTATATTTTCCGTTCAATTATTTTCAGTGTAAGCCAATATAATGCTAGGGGGAGTAAAAATGGTAGTTATTTAGTACCTGGCAAACAGGTGACTTGATATGATTCATTAGAAGTAGGTTATTGCTAATGATACCTCCACGACAGATATTTATATGGCTCTAAACATTGTACTCTGTGCTTGCCCAGAGACAAGATATGGCTTTCCCGATCTTGCTCTATGACTAGCATTCGACACTACTTACTTTATTTTATGCATTATGTCATTGTTTTTTACACAGTGAAACGATAAACACATAACTAATATCTCTAAAAAAGTGAAGATGGAACATTTTAATAAAGTGTGTTCACATAACAAGGTTATTTTAGCATCTGTAGCATTGAATGCCAACAAGGATAAGTATTTAAACTATGAAACAAGTACAAGTGGAAGCACTATTGGAAATGTATGCATGCATTGTCATGACAGTAAGGAATTAAATTTCTTTGGAATACCGAAAAAATTCAACTGTTATGTTGGTGGTTATGCGAGATTGAGATCTCCAGCGATTATTGCACTCAAAGAGAATGCCAACATGAAAATAATCGTCGATGATAGAGGACAACTCCTTGCTAATGTTGCAGGTAACACATTACCTACTGATACATACAATCGTCACCTTTCGGGTATTAGCATTCAACGGAAGATCAATAAAAGAAAGGCCTACTCTTCTACTAATATCGTAAACCATATCTTGTCTACGTGACGAAACTTTTACCTTTGTAAAAATAATGTGATAGTAGACAGTGAAATAGCCAGAAACATAAAAAGGGCTTTGTCAGAAAATATCACTTTGGAATATAAAGATGAATCGATGAAAAACAAAGCACCAGCAAACGTTACTGCCATTGATCAAATAGTCAATGAACCAAATAATACCAAGGACGAAAAGCATATTGAGCCTGTTGATGAGACACCAGTAAAAACTGTGTATGACTCAAAATGGAATAATAATTATTCTACTGATTACGAACTAAGAGAAGACAATAGCTATAATATCAAGCGAGAACATGGTGAACTATTTTATGGAACAGATTCAAAATGTCCAAAGTTAATCATTGATATTACTAATGTATCATAATATATTTTTGTATTAATATTCTACATAGCATTATTTCATTAATAATATATTATGTATTATATTGTTATGTGTTCCTTATTTTTAGAGTAAGCTAGTATATCAAACGTTTAGAATGTCTAATAAAACGTCGGAGATGTAAGAAAAGGAATTTACATACATCTATTGTCAGACACATGGTATCTTGGTATCAGAATGAATAAATTATTTATCAACATCCGTTATTGGATATGTCATTATGAAAAAATTGTAAGTAAGTAAGTAACAAACTCTTTCTTGAATTCACCTCTTGGATATACAGTACAGAAATTTAATTTAGGAAATTATGAAAAAAAATTGTAAGCAACTAACAAACTCTTTCCTGAAGTCACCTCTTGGATAAACAATGCAGAAACTTCATTTAAGAAACTATGAAACAATTGTAAGTAAGTAAGTAACAAATTCTTTCTTGAAGTCACCTCTTGGATACACAATACAGAAATTTCATTAAAGAAATTATGAAAAAATTGTAAGTAAGTAGCAAATTCTTTCTTGAATTCACCTGCTGGATAAACAAAAAGACATTTCGTTCAAGAAATTATGACAAAATTTTAAGTAAGTAACAAACTCTTTATTGTTTTCACGACTTAGATACACGATGTAGAAATTTAATTCAAGAAATTATGAAAAATTCTCAGTAAGTAAAAATTTCTTTCTTGAAGTCAACTCTTGGATACACAATACGGAAATTTCATTCAAGAAATTATGAAAATATTTTTAAGTAAGTAACAAACTCTTTAGTGATTTAACCTCTTGGATATACAGTACAGATACTTCATTCAAGAAATTATGAAAAAATCGCAAGTAAGTAACAAACTCTTTATTGTTTTCACCTCTTGGATATATAATACGGAAATTTCATTCAATAAATTATGAAAAAATTGTAAGCAAGTAACAAACTCTTTCCTGAAGTCACCTCTTGGATACACAATGCAGAAACTTCATTTAAGAAACTATGAAAAAATTGTAAGTAAGTAAGTAACAAATTCTTTCTTGAATTCGCCTCTTGGATAAACAAAAGTCATTTCATTCAAGAAATTATGACAAAATTCTAAATAAGTAACAAACCCTTTCTTGAATTCGCCATTGGGCTGCACAATACAGAAATTTAATTCCGGAAACTATGAAAAACATTGCAAACAAACTCTTTCTTGAACGATTGAGCGCGCACGTAACCTCGTCTAAATTAACCTTAAAAAATTAAATAAAGCTATGTCGACTTTGCATGTCTCTCTCACTATGTATGCGCCGTCGCGGTGTGTAACCAATCATCAATCAAGTTATCGTATATTGAGTGACCTCCGCTATCTCTGATTGGCCCCTAAGAAATGGGTGTTGTCTAAAAAACCAGTCTGGTTGAAAACGTGGAGTTGAAAAAAACTTGTGTGGGGAATCTTCTTTCGTACTGCTCACTTTTTTGCAATGTGTAGGAACCAGTGGGAAATCCCCGCTCGTTTGGAAAGGTACCAAGGAAAGGCAAGCAAATAGCATGTAGTTTCAAAACGTGTTTAATCACGTGTAGAGGTACCATAGAATGAAATTTCTGTATTGTGCATGCAAATGGCGAATTCAAGAATGAGTTTTTTACTTACTTAGAATTTCGTCTTAATTTCTTAAATGAAATGTTTTTTTTTGTATCCAAGAGGTGAAATCAATAAAGAGTTTGTTACTTACTTTTCTTTTTTTTATAATTTCTTGAATAAAATATCCGTATTGTGTATCCAAGAGGGGACTTCAAGAAAGAGATTGTCACTTACCTGGAATTTTCTCATAATTTTTTGAATGAAATTTCCGTATCGTATTGCGTATCCAAGAGGGGACTTCAAGAAAAAGATTGTTACTTACTTAGAATTTTCTCATAATTTCTTGAATGAAATATCTGTATTGTGCATCCAGGAGGAGAATTCAAGAAACAGTTTGCTACTTACTTACAATTTTTTCATAATTTCTTGAGTGAAATTGCTGTATTGTCTGTCCAGGAAGTGAGTTCAAGAAAGAGTTTGTTTGCAATTGTGCATGCAAACGGCGAATTCAAGAATGAGTGTTTTACTTACTTAGAATTTTGTCATAATTTCTTGAATGAAATGTCTTTTTTTGTATCAAAGAAGTGAAATCAATAAAGAGTTTGTTACTTACTTTCCTTTTTTTTATAATTTCTTGAATAAAATATCCGTATTGTGTATCCAAGAGGGGACTTCAAGAAAGAAATTGTTACTTACCTGGAGTTTTCTCATAATTTCTTGAATGAAATTTCCATATCGTATTGCGTATCCAAGAGGGGACTTCAAGAAAGAGATGGCTACTTACTTAGAATTTTCTCATAATTTCTTGAATGAAATATCCGTATTGGGTATCCAACAGGTGTATTCAAGAAAGAGTTTGTTACTTACTTACAATTTTTTTTATAATTTCTTGAATGAAATATATGTATTGTGCATCCAGGAGAAGAATTCAAGAAACAGTTTGTTACTTACTTACAGTTTGTTCATAATTTCTTGAGTGAAATTGATGTATTGTCTGTCCAGGAAGCGAGTTCAAGAAAGAGTTTGTTTTCAATGTTTTTCATAGTTCCTGAATTAAATTTCTGTATTGTGCAACCCAATGGCGAATTCAAGAAAGGGTTTGTTACTTATTTAGAATTTTGACATAATTTCTTGAATGAAATGACTTTTTTGTATATCCAAGAGGCGAATTCAAGAAAGAATTTGTTACTCATTTACTTACAATTTTTGACAGTTTCTTAAATGAATTTTCTGCACTGTGTATCCAAGAGGTGACTTCAGGAAAGAGTTTGTTACTTGCTTACAATTTTTTCATAATTTATTGAATGAAATTTCCGTATTGTATATCAAAGAGGTGAAAACAATAAAGAGTTTTTTATTTACTTGTGATTTTTTCATAATTTCTTGAATGAAGTATCTGTACTGTATATCCAAGAGGTGAAATCAATAAAGAGTTTGTTACTTACTTACAAATATTTTCATAATTTCTTGAATGAAATTTCCGTATTGTGTATCCAAGAGAAAGAAATTGTTACTTACTGAGAATGTTTTCATAATTTCTTGAATTAAATTTCTACATCGTGTACCTAAGTCGTGAAAACAATAAAGAGTTTGTTACTTACTCAGAATTTTTTAATAATTTCTTGAACGAAATGTCTTTTTGTTGATCCAGCAGGTGAATTCAAGAAAGAATTTGCTACTTAATTACAATTTTTTCATAATTTCTTTAATGAAATTTCTGTATTGTGTATCCAAGAGGTGACTTCAAGAAAGAATTTGTTACTTACTTACTTACAATTTTTTCATAGTTTCTTAAATGAAGTTTCTGCATTGTGTATTCAAGAGGTGACTTCAGGAAAGAGTTTGGTACTTCCTTTCAATTTTTTCATAATTTCTTAAATGAAATTTCTGCATTGTGTATCCAAGAGGTAACTACAAGAAAGAGTTTGTTACTTACTCAGAATTTTGTCATAATTTCTTGATTGAAATGTCTTTTTTATTTATTCAGGAGGCGAATTCAAGAAAGAATTTGCTACTTACTTACAATTTTTGATAATTTCTTAAATGAAATTTCAGCATTGTGCATCCAAGAGGTGACTTCAACAAAGAGTTTGTTACTTACTTACAATTTTTTTTCATAATTTCCTTAATTAAATTTCTGTATTGTGTATCCAAGAGGTGAATTCAAGAAAGAGTTTGTTACTTACTTACTTACAATTTTTTCATAATTACATATCCAATAACGGATGTTGATAAATAATTTATTCATTCTGATACCAAGATTTTGTCAATGTTATCCCATGTGTCTGACAATAGATGTATGCAAATTCCTTTTCTTACATCTCCGTCGTTTTATTAGACATTCTTAACGTTTGATATGCTAGATTACTCTAAAAATAATGGACACATAACAATGTAATGCATAATATATTTTTAATGAAATAATGCTATGTAGAATATTAATACAAAAAATATATTATGATACATTATTAATATCAATGATTAACTTAGGACATTTTGAATCTGTTCCATAAAATAGTTCACCATGTTCTCTCTTGATATTATAGCTATTGTCTTTTCTTAGTTCGTAATAAGTAGAATAATCATTATTCCATTTTGATTCATATACAATTTTTACTGGTGTCTCATCAACAGGCTCAATATGCTTTTCGTCCTTGGTATTATTTGGTTCATTGACTGTTTGATCAATGGCAGTAACGTTTGCTGGTGCTTTGTTTTTCATCGATTCATCTTTATAGTCCATAGTGATATTTTCTGACAATGCCCTTTTTATTTTTCTGGCAATTTCACTGTCTATTATCACATTATTTTTACACAGGTAACAGTTTCGGCACGTAGACAAGATATGGTTTACGATATTAGTAGAAGAGTAGGCCTTTCTTTTATTGATCTTCCGTTGAATGCTAATACCCGAAAGGTGACGATTGGATGTATCAGTAGGTAATGTGTTACCTGCAACAGTAGCAAGACGTTGTCCTCTATCATCAAAGATTATTTTTATGTTGGCATTCTCTTTGAGTGCAATCATCTCTGGAGATCTCAATCCCGCATAACCACCAACATAAGAGTTGAATTTTTTAGGTATTCCAAAGAAATTTAATTCCTTACTGTCATGACAATGCATGCATACATTTCCAATAGTGCTTCCACTTGTACTTGTTTCATAGTTTAAATACTTATTCTTGTTGGCATTCAATGCTACAATAACCTATTTTTGTGAACACACTTTATTAAAATGCTCCATCTTCACTTTTTTAGAGATATTAGTTATGTGTTTATCGTTCCACTGTGTAAAAAATACTGATTTAATACATGCAATAAACTAGGTAGTGTCGATAACCGGCCATAAAGCAATAGTGGGAAAGCCAAATCGTGTCTCTGGGCAAGCATAGAGTACAATTGTAAGAGCCATAAAAATATCTGTCGAGGAGGTATCATTAGCAATAACCTACTTCTAAATGAAGCATATCAAGTCACCTGTTTACCGGGTACTAAATAACTACCATTTTTACTCCCCCTAGCATTATGTTGGCTTACACTGATAATAATTGAACGGAAAAAATAAAAGCCCGATAAATATTTACTAGTTGGTTTGACAAACACAGCGCAACGTTTAACTAGATAAGAAGAAGAAGAGGAAGAATACGGAGAATTAATAGTCTTTTGTTCACCATTTTACATGAATAAACTGATTTAGTCGAGGGAATGAATCCTTATTCTAGAAGTCCTATTCCTACAACTTAAGTTAGAATAAAAGAATGAGGTAATTATATTGGCTTACACTGAAAATAATTGAACAGAAAAAATAAAACCCCGATAAATATTTACTAGTTGGTGTGACAAACACAGAGCAACGTTTGGCTAATAGCTATAAAATACAATAAAACAAATATCGGTCGAGGAGGTATGATTAGCAATAAACTATTTCTAATGAAGCATTTCAAGTCACCTGTTTACCGGGTACTAAATAACTACCATTTTTCCCCCTCTCAAAACTTAATTTACCCCACACGTACCATTTTTCCGCACCAGCCACAAAACTCAATTCCTCCTAGAATTATTTAAACTAAATACTTACCCCCACCTCTCACAGAAAGCTCAGAAAGACACAATAGCCTTATTTATAGTCGAATGCTTACCCGGATATTTAACATGTACCATTTTTCCATACCATACACAAAAATCAATTCCTCCTAGAATTATTTAAACTGAATACTTACCCCCGCCCTAGAAAGTTCAGAAAAACACAATAGCCTTATTTATAGTGAAGCGTTTCTTAGTCGTATGTTTACCCAAATATTCAACACGTACCATTTTTCCACACCAGCCACAAAACTCAATTCCTCCTAGAATTATTTAAACTAAATACTTACCCCCGCCTCTCACAGAAAGCTCAGAAAGACACAATAGCCTTATTTATAGTCAAATGTTTACCCGAATATTTAACACGTACCATTTTTCCGTACAACCCACAAAAATCAATTCCTCCTATAATTATTTAAAGTAAATACCCTACCCCCGCCCTAGAAAGTTTGGAAAAACACGATAGCCTTATTTATAGTGAAGCGTTTCTTAGTCGTATGTTTACCAAAACATTTAACAAATACCATTTTTCCATATCATCCATAAAACTCAATTCCTCCTAGAATTTTTTAAACTAAATAGTTACCCCCGCCCTAGAAAGTTCAGAAAAACACAATAGCCTTATTTATAGTGAAGCGTTTCTTAGTCATATGTTTACCCGAATATTTAACAAGTACCATTTTTCCATACCATCCATAAAACTCAATTCCTCCTAGAATTATTTAAACTAAATACTTACCCCCGCCTCTCACAGAAAGTTCAGAAAGACACAATAGCCTTATTTATTGTCGAATATTTACTCGAATATTTAACACGTACCATTTTTCCGTACCAGCCACAAAAATCAATTCCTCCTAGAATTATTTAAACTAAATACTTAGCCCCGCCCTATAAAGTTCGGAAAAACACGATAGCCATATTTATAGTGAAGCGTTTCTTAGTCGCATGTTTACCCGAATATTTACTAAGTACCATTTTTCCATACCATCCATAAAACTCAATTCCTCCTAGAATTATTTAAACTAAATACTTACCACCGCCCTAGAAAGTTCGGAAAAACACGATAGCCTTATTTATAGTGAAGCGTTTCTTAGTCGACTGTTTACCCGACTATTTAACAAGTACCATTTTTACATACCATCCATAAAACTCAATTCCTCCTAGAATTATTTAAAATAAACAGTTACCCCCGCCCTAGAAAGTTCGGAAAAACACGATAGCCTTATTTATAGTGAAGCGTTTCTTAGTCGTATGTTTACCCGAATATTTAACAAGTACCATTTTTCCATACCATTCAAAAAACTCAATTCCTCCTAGAATTATTTAAACTAAATAGTTACCCCCGCCCTAGAAAGTTCGACAAAATACGATAGCCTTATTTATAGTGAAGCGTTTCTTAATCGTATGTTTACCCGAATATTTAACAAGCACCATTTTTCCATACCATCCATAAAACTCAACTCCTCCTAGAATTATTTAAACTAAATAGTTATCCCCCGCCCTAGAAAGTTCAAAAAAACACGATAGCCTTATTTATAGTGAAGCGTTTCTTAGTCGTATGTTTATCTGAATATTTAACAAGCACCATTTTTCCACACCATCCATAAAACTCAATTCCTCCTAGAATTATTTAAACTAAATAGTTACCCCCGCCCTAGAAAGTTCAGAAAAACACAATAGCCTTATTTATAGTGAAACGTTTCTTAGTCGTATGTTTAACCGAATATTTAACAAGTAACATTTTTCCATACCATCCATAAAACTCAAGTCCTCCTAGAATTATTTAAACTAAATAGTTACCCCCGCCCTAGAAAGTTCGGAAAAACAAGATAGCCTTTTTTATAGTGAAGCGTTTCTTAGTCGTATGTTTACCCGAATATTTAACAAGTACCATTTTTCCATACCATCCATAAAATTCAATTCCTACTAGAATTATTTAAACGAAATAGTTACCCCCGTCCTAGAAAGTTCGGAAAAACACGATAGCCTTATTTATAGTGAAGCGTTTCTTAGTCGTATGTTTACCCGAATACTCAAAACGTACCATTTTTTCCTCACCAGCCACAAAAATCAAGTCCTTCTTGAATTATTTAAACTAAATACTTAACTCTCCCTTCGAAGAAAGTTCAGAAAGACAAACTACACAAATTTATAGTTGAATGTTTACCTAAATATTTAACATGTACCATTTTCCCATATCATCCATAAAACTCAATTCCTCCTAGAATTATTTAAACTAAATAGTTACCCCCGCCCTAGAAATTTCTAAAAAACACAATAGCCTTATTTATAGTGAAGCGTTTCTTAGTCATATGTTTACTCAAATATTCAACACGTACCATTTTTCCAAACCAGCCACAAAACTCAATTCCTCCTAGAATTATTTCAACTAAATACTTACCCTCGCCTCTCACAGAAAGTTCAGAAAGACGCAATAGCCTTATTAATAGTCGTATGTTTACCCGAATATTTAACATGTACCATTTTTCCATATCATCCATAAAACTCAATTCCTCCTAGAATTATTTAAACTAAATAGTTACCCCCGCCCTAGAGAGTTCAGAAAAACACAATAGCCTTATTTATAGTGAAGCGTTTCTTAGTCGTATGTTTACTCAAATATTCAACACGTACCATTTTTCCACACCAGCCAAAAAACTCAATTCCTCCTAGAAATATTTCAACTAAATACTTACCACCGCCTCTCACAGAAAGTTCAGAAAGACACAATAGCCTTATTTATAGTCGAATGTTTACCCGAATACTTAACAGGTACCATTTTCCTGTACCACCCACAAAAATCAATTCCTCTTAAAATTATTTAAACTAAATACTTACCCCCGCCCTAGAAAGTTCGGAAAAACATGATAGCCTTATTTATAGTGAAGTGTTTTTTAGTCGTATGTTTACCCGAACATTTAACAAGTACCATTTTTCTATACCATCCATAAAACTCAATTCTTCCTAGAATTATTTAAACTAAATAGTTACCCCCGCCCTAGAAAGTTCGGAAAAATACGATAGCCTTATTTATAGTGAAGCGTTTCTTAGTCGTATGTTTACCCGAATATTTAAAAAGTACCATTTTTCAATACCATCCATAAAAATCAATTCCTCCTAGAATTATTTAAACTAAATAGTTACCCCCGCCCGAGAAAGTTCTGAAAAAAACCATAGCCTTAATTATAGTGAAGCGTTTCTTAGTCGTATGTTTACCCGAATATTTAACAAGTACCATTTTTCCAAACCATCCATAAAACTCAAATCCTCCTAGAATTATTTAAACTAAATTGTTACCACCGCCCTAGAAAGTTCGGAAAAACACAATAGTCTTATTTATAGTGAAGCGTTTCTTAGTCGCATGTTTACCCGAATATTTAACACGTACCATTTTTCCACACCAACCACAAAACTCAATTCCTCCTAGAATTATTTCAACTAAATACTTACCCTCGCCTCTCACAGAAAGTTCAGAAAGACACAATAGCCTTATTTATAGTCGTATGTTTACCCGAATATTTAACATGTACCATTTTTCCATATCATCCATAAAACTCAATTCCTCCTAAAATTATTTAAACTAAATAGTTACCCCCGCCCTAGAGAGTTCAGAAAAACACAACGTACCATTTTTCCACACCAGCCACAAAACTCAATTCCTCCTAGAAATATTTCAACTAAATACATACCACCGCCTCTCACAGAAAGTTCAGAAAGACACAATAGCCTTATTTATAGTCGAATGTTTACCCGAATAATTAACAGGTACCATTTTTCCGTACCACCCACAAAAATCAATTCCTCCTAGAATTATTTAAACTAAATACTTACCCCCGCCTTAGAAAGTTCGGAAAAACACGATAGCCTTATTTATAGTGAAGTGTTTTTTAGTCGTATGTTTACCCGAATATTTAACAAGTACCATTTTTCTATACCATCCATAAAACTCAATTCTTCCTAGAATTATTTAAACTAAATAGTTACCCCCGCCCTAGAAAGTTCGGAAAAATACGATAGCCTTATTTATAGTGAAGCGTTTCTTAGTCGTATGTTTACCCGAATTTTTAAATAGTAACATTTTTCCATACCATCCATAAAACTCAATTCCTCCTAGAATTATTTAAACTAAATAGTTACCCCCGCCCCTAAAAAGATCGGAAAAACACGATAGCTTTATTTATAGTGAAGCGTTTCTTAGTCGTATGTTTACCCGAACATTTAACTAGTACCATTTTTCCAAACCATCCATAAAACTCAATTCCTCCTAGAATTATTTAAACTAAATAGTCACCCCCTCCCTAGAAAGTTCAGAAAAACACCATAGCCTTACTTATAGTGAAGCATTTCTTGGTCGTATGTTTACCCGAATACTCAACACGTACCATTATTCCACACCATCCACAAAACTCAATTCTTCCTAGAATTATTTAAACTAAATACTTACCCCCGCCTCTCACAGAAAGTTCAGAAAGATACAATAGCCTTATTTATAGTCGTATTTTTACCCGAATATTTAACAAGTACCATTTTTCCATACCATCCATAAAACTCAATTCCTCCTCACAGAGTGTATTTTGATTTAGTTCAAGTTCCACCTCAAATACCTCATTCTGTAAATTTTCAACTTTATATTAGCAGCCTACTACCAGGAACCAATGGGGGAACCCTCACTCGTAATTGCTAATCACATTAAACCTTTTTTCCATCGTCAAGTATATGCTCCAAAAATATTTTATTCAGAGATTTCATGTAAAAAATTATCCAATCACTAATTACCCCTTTTTTGGAAATGACAATCAAACGCCAAGGAGCGTTATCTCCTCAAACACGTCAAACCCACCTCTCACCCCTCTCACACCCACCATTTTCCAAAACCCATACAATCAAAATTTTGAGATAGCCGTTTTTTTCAACGTAGTTGAAGGTTCTGGAAATTATGTCTTTGAGGATGACAACCCACCACAGCTCTCAGGGTAAGGGTTGTAAGTTATACCCTGGCGAGATATAAGGTCTTATAGAAAACGCTGTCGCGAAACTTCAAAAAAGGCTCATTCGATTGCAAATTGAAAGGGCTAGTGCCCTTTTTAAATGTTGGAAGTAATTGAAGGGTAACTAGCCCCCGTTGTCGTAGAAACTTCAAAAATGGCTAATTTGATTGAAAATTGAAAGCGCTAGTGCCCTGTTTGATAGTCAAAAGTTGCAGGAGGGCAACTAACGCCCCTCTCAAACCTATCCTTTCCCCAAAAACATCCAATCAAAATTTTGAGATAGGAATTTATGTTCAACGTAGTTGAAAGTTCTGGAAATAAGGTATTTGCCAGTGTTGTCGCAGAAACTTCAAAAAGGACTCATTCAATCGGGAATTGAGAGGCCTAGTGCCCTTATTAATAGTCAAAAGCGATAGGAGGGCGAATGCCTCCCCATACCCATTATTTCCCCAAACACTTCTGATCAACATTTTGATACAAGGGTGGATCCAGGATTTTTTTTCGGGGGTGGGGGGGGTTTACTAATTTTTGACTCAGTTTTCGACTAATTTTACTGATTTTTACCTAGGTTTTACTAATTTTCGACTTATTTTTGACTTGGTCAAAAATTTCGGGGGGGGGGGGGGGTTCAAACGGGGTAACCCCCCCCCCCCCCCCCGGATACGGCCTTGTTTTGATATAGCAATTTTCTTGAACGTACTTGAATGGTCTGGAAAATATGTTTTTATTATGACAACCCCCAACATCCCTCAGGCCTAAGGTTATAAGTTATGCCCTGGGGGCATATAATGTCATATAGAAAATGTTGTCGAAAACACTTCAAAAAGGGCCCTTTCGATCGAAAATAGAGAGGGCTTTTGCCCTATTCAATAGTTGAAAGTAATTAGAAGGTGAATCCTTCAAAAAAGGCTCATTTGATGGGAAATTGAGAGGCTATTGCCCTATTTAATAGCCTAAAGTAATCATAAGGAGAATCCCCTCCCCCCAAACGCTCATCATTTCACCAAACATTTCTGATCAACATTTTTATATGGCAATTTTGTTCAACTTAGTTGAAAGGTACGAAAATTTTGTCTTTGTGGATGACAACCTTCCCCCCATAGCCCTCATGACAAGGGCCGTGTGTTATGCTCTTGGGGCAATTAACGTTCTTATAGAAAGTTTTGTTGTAGAAGTTTCAAAAAGGTCTCATTCAATAGGAAATTGAGAGGACTAGTGCCTGTTTTATTAGTCGAAATTGATCAGAGGGTAAATGTCTTCCTGCACACCTATCATTTCCCCAAACACTTCTAATCAAAATTCTGATATAGCCATTTTGTTAAGCCTATCAGAAAGGTCTGGAAATTATGTCTTTGAGGATAACAAATCCCCCCAGCCCTCAGGGCAAGGGTTGTAAGTTGTGCCCTGGGGACATATAGGTTTTTATAGAAGGTTTGGTCACATAAACTCCAAAGAGGGCTCATTGGATTGGTAATCAGACGCTCTGGTGCTCTTTTTGAGAGTCAAAGTGATCAGAGGGCTACCCTCTTCCCTTTCAGCCCTACAAACACGTCACATTGTCCCGAAATGCGTCTAATAGAAATTTTGAGAGAGCCATTCTATTCAAAATAGTTAAAATATTATATGACATGGCTTTCGGGGTCGAAAAAAAACCCCAGAGATTAGGGGCAAGGGTTGTAATCTATGCCCAGGGGGTATTAAACGTTTCTATGGAAGGGATGGTCGCTTAACTACAGAAAAGGCTCAGTCTTTCTCCCTGAAAAAGACTATGTCAACATAAAATGAACAGAAATTAATCAAACAAACTTTTTGCACAAAATAAGTTTTTCAAAAAATAATAAAGAACTACATTAAACCAAAAATGAAACAAAAATAGAATCAAATAATCAAACAGTTCGTGGTAACGAACTGTAAGTAAGGAGCGACCCGGCTCAATGGTAACCGAAACTCTAGAAAACGACATTTTGATACAAATAGACACATCAAAAGAATCATATTTTATTGCTGATTTCAAATATTTAAGTTTCATCAAGTTTAATCCTACCCATCAAAAGTTAGGTGCCTGAGAAAATTTGGCTGATTTTCGAAAAAAGGGGGAAAGACCCCGTAAAAGCTATAGAACCTTAATGAAAATCACACCATCATATTCCGCGTATCAGAGAACCCTACTGTAGAGGTTTCAAGCTCCCATCTACAAAAATGTGGAATTTTGCATTTTTTGCCAGAAGAAAGATCACGGGTGCGTGTTTATTTGTTTTTTTTGGTTTTTTTTTTTCCCAGGGGTGATCGTATCGAACCAGTTGTCCTAGAATATCGTGTGAGGGCTCATTGGAATGGAAATTGAAAGTTCTAGTGCCATTTTTAAGTGACCAAAAAAAATGGAGGGCAACTAGGCCCCCTCCCACGCTCATTTTTTTCCCAAAGTCACCTGATCAAAATTTTGAGATAGCCATTTTGTTCAGCATGTTCGAAAATATTATAAGTATGTCTTTTAGGATGACTTAATCCCCCGAAGGTCCCAGGGGGAGGGCTGATATTAATGAACTTTACCCAATGTTAACACAAAGTATTGGTTATTTGGAAGTATACAGACGTTTTCAGGGGAGATTTTTCCTGGAAGTGGGGGGGGGGGTGGGTCAGGGGTTATGTGGGAGGATCTTTCCATGAAGGAAGTTTTCATGGGGGAAGGGACATTGCTATGAAGGGGACGCCGGACTTCCCAGCATTATCTAAAAAAAGATCATAAATTTAATATAAAAAAACAAGTATTTCAACTGCAACAGCAGCAACATCAAAACTTTAAACAAACAGAAAATATTACATATATAATTGGGTTCACCCCGTAGACAATGCCTCGCTCTTTAAGCCAAAGATTTTTTAGAGCTATTTATTCTAATTAACGGCCTTTGTGATTAAGCGGTCATTTCTAAAGAATTGGAACCAAATTTGGACTTTCGCTTAAAGAGCAAGTTATTGACTAGGGGGCGAACCCCCTAATAAACGTATTAAAAATATATGAATATAGAAGTTCGTTACGTAAGTTAATTTGTAAGTTACGTATATTTATTACTAATAAAAACGTTCGTAAATAAAATTGAACAAGTTTCGAGAAAGCCATTTAACTAAATAAAAGTAAATTAATATGAAAATTTTATTTTATTTATTTATGTACGGTGAGCCAAGATCAAAACCTGCATTTATTCAAAAACATTCAAAAATTAAATAAAAAAAACAAGTTTTTTAAACTGAAAGTAAGGAGCGACATTGAAATTTAAAACGAACAGAAATTATTCTGTATATGAAAGAGACTGTCCCCTCCTCAACGTCTTGCTCTTTACGCTAAAGGTTGACTCTGTCTCACAACTTTGTTTTTTAAAAAGATAAAAAAGTTTAGCGTAAAGAGCGAGGCGTTGAGGAGGGGACAGTCTCTATCATATACAGAATAATTTCTGTTCGTTTTAAGTTTCAATGTCGCTCCTTACTTTCAGTTTAAAAAACTTGTTTTTTTTATTTATCTATTAAGTGTAGAACTACCACAAATCAGTATCAACAAGTAAATGAAACTCAAAACAAACAGAAATTAAAATAAGTCAAACTCAAAACGAGCAGAAATTAATCTGAGTAGAGATCTAAACCCTATGTTTTCTAAAAGCCAGAATATGATTTGTATTTTACTAAAAAAAATTCTTTAAAATGTTTTCACTTATAACTTTAAGAAAACAAAATTAATTAAGATTTTAAGGAACAAATATCAGCATATGTAAATTAAACTGACAATGCACATTTTTTTCAGTGAATTCATTTGAATTTGTTTCAAGGAGGGTTCCAGTAGCCAAAATCTTCATGGTTGTACGTAGCTTCTTTTCTAGGGGGGGGCAGCTGATTCTTTGATGAAGGGTGGGGGGGCTGAAGTTATATTGGCAATTCACAAAACCTTACATGGCCAGAAAGTTTTATCACACCTATGAAATCTTTATTAATAAGTAATCACCAAAAATCATAAATCAATAAGCTTCAGCATTAGTCAATCTTCTTGGATTAGAGCTAAATCTTTCCAAGACATTATGGATAATTGTTTCATGATTGACTCTTATTCTGTCATTCCAGCTGTTTATTTCCAGCCTTTTCAATCATTCACCTCTTATTAACTGCTTTTTTAGCCATCTACCTTTTTTCAACTGCTTTTTCAACCATATCTAGTGTAATTTTGAGAAGAACTGGTGCATTATATGGGCCCACAAAATAAGTCAAGTTTGGTCAATGCTAATGAAATAATATTAAATAGGATGAATATATAATAATTTGGAAACAAATTTGGGCTATACATTTACACATTAGGGGGGTGGTGTGTGTGTGGGGGGGGGGGGTTAAGGCATAGTATATATTAAATACGTAACCTAATCTAACCTAGGTACCTTTTACCCCCTAAATCCCAAAAAACAATCGTTTAAATATTGTAAAAGCAATGAAAACCAAGTCTTTGCAATCATTTATCTATAGTAGTCTCTTGCAAATATCCCGTTTGACGGGTTTCGTGACTTGTTTCATTGATACACTCTATAGCAGTGGGCCTGTTTTGTGCACCAATACCATTTGAAGTTCTAGGGGGTGGCAGCTGCCCCCTTCTGCCCCCCTTCCGTATGCTCATGAAACTCCTGTATATAGTAATTTCTGTTTGGTTTTAAGTTTGACTTTGGTTTTCATTTGCGATTTCACTCGTTTCAGGATTCAGTTATTCATCTATATGAGTACCTCTTAACTTAATGTTTGATGTGATTACTTATTTTAATTTCAGTTTGTTATGAATTTGAAGTATTCTTTGGTAGTAATTTCTGGTCGTTTTAATTTTTAATTATTATACGGGCTTAGATAAGTTTTAATTGATGTTTCAATTTTTATTGAATAATTTCTTTTTCCATGAGTTACAAAATTTGTTTCTGGTCGTTTTTGCTGGTATTAAATAAAAAAAAAAGTTTTTTTTTAGCTGAAAGTAAGAAGCAACATTAAAACTTAAAACAAACAGAAATTATTCCGTATATGAAAGGGACTGTCCCCTCTTCAACGCCTCGCTCTTTACGCTAAAGTGTTTTATTATTTAAAAAAATAGCGTTGTGAGAAAGAGTCTAACTTTGAACGTTTTTGAATTAATGCAGGTTTTGAGTTCACCAAATCAAACGATAATGTACGGTAATGCAGGTTCACCGTACTAGAATAATTAAAATAAAATTTGCATATTGCTTTTACTTTTATTTGGTTAAATTTCTTTCCCGAAAGTTGTTTAATTTTACTTACTAACATTTTTATTAGTGATAAATATGCGTAACTTACGAATTAACTTACGTAACAAACTTCTATAGTCATATATTTTTAATACATATATTAGGGGATTCACCCCCTCGTTGATACCTCGCTCTTTACGCTAAAATTCGAATTTTGTTCCGATTCTTAAAAAATGACCGCTTAATCACAAAGGCCGCTAATTAGAATAAATAGCTCTTATGAAAGTACTAGAAATCTTTGGCTTAAAGAGCGAGGAATTGACTAGGGGAGCAAACCCAATCATATACGTAATAATTTCTGTTCGGTTTAATTTTTGATGTTGCTCCTTTATTTTCAGTTGAAAATCATGTTTTTTTATTTAATTTCTGATTTTTTTTTTTTTTACATAATGCTGGGAAATCCGGCAACCCCTTTATAACAATGTCCCTTCCCCCATGAAAACTTCCTCCATGAAATATCCTCCCACATAACCCCCCGATCCCTCCCCACTACCATAATAAATCCCACCTAAAAACGTCTGTAATAACCAGTATTATATGTAAACAATGGGCAAAGTTCTAACTTTCAGCTCTCCCCCCGGGGACTTTGGAGGATTATGTTATCTTAAAAGACATATTTATTATATTTTTGAACTATGTTGAACAAAATGGCTATCTCAAAATTTTGATCAGGTGACTTTGGGGAAAAATGAGCGTGGGAGGGGGCTTAGTTGCCCTCGAATTTTTTTGGTCACTTAAAAAGAGCACTAGAACTTTTAATTTCCACTCGAATGAGCCCTCCAATGATATTCTAGGACTACTGGGTCAATACGATCACCCCCGGAAAAAAAATAAAAAAAATACATACCCGTGACCTCTTTTCTGGCAAAACATACAAAATTCCACATTTTTGTAGATAGGAGCTTGAAACCTCTACAGTTGGGTTTTCTGATACGCTAAATTTGATGGTGTGATTTTCATTAAGATTCTGTGATTTTTAGGGGGTGTTTCTCTCTTTTTTCGAAAATCTGGCAAATTTTCTCAGGCGCATAACCTTTGATGGGTAAGACTAAAGTTGATGAAACTTGAAAGTAGCTTTAAAATCTGATTGTTTTGATGTATCTATTACTATCAAAATTTCGTTTTTAGAGTTTTGGTTACTATTGAGCTGGGTCGCTCCTTACTTACAGTTCGTTACCACGAACTGTTTGAAAGTTTTATTACTGATAGAAATAATGTATATTTCTTCAGCTTTCAGGATTTTTCCTAAAGAATTAAAACATAAAGTTTTAATTTAATTTCTTATTCTGCATAACATTATCAGAGTAATTTATAGAGATGAGAGAATGCTCGTGGGAGAATTTTCAAAAACTACAAATGACTGAAAATAGAATAAAAGAATAAACATACAATAGAGGAGTCACTTAGCTCTCTTTATTTATGACTCTTCAAGCTCTTTCATTTGTGATTTTGATATGAACGTTAGGTCAAGATTGTGAGGAGATTTTTATCATTCTGACAACCTGGATACACATACTACATAATAGTTGAGTTCAACATTCGTTTCAAAATTCCCTGAAATTTTAAATTTATGCCCTTGCTGTTCTTGAAGAATTTCACCCTTGCACTTTTGACACTCTGGATGCAAGCAGCGTCTTTTGATTTATTCTAGTATCCTGGTCAACGTCACCTGAAAATTTGACTGAATACCCTTGCCGTTCCGTTTAAAAATTACAGGTTAATACCCTAACCTGATCCTGAAATATTGCACACCATCCATTTTGACAACCTGGACAACCTTTGACAATGATATCTTTTGATTTTGTTCAACATCTCATCCAATATTTTGTGCAAGTTTCTACTTAGTAGTCTGTTGCAGATACACCTTTTTGACAGCCAGGATGCCCATAGAGTCATGAGGTGGAAAATATTTCATTGAATCAATATATTTTGTTTATTGACCGAATTCGATGCTCATTAGTTGTTACAAATTGTTGTTACAAAACGAATTACGTTAATAATGTTTTCTTTTGTACTTAATATTGAAAATAAATATTAATCTTACAGTAAAATTTTGAACTGATGAGCTTTTAGCAATTAATATCATTATACATCAAATATTCAGTTTAATTTATTAGTTCTTTCCAATATTGGTCAAGAAAATATAGTTTCACTACAAACAAAATTTGGATACTGCCCCCTTCTTTAACTTTAAAAACCTAAAGCCTTCTGAGTCATTGGCTCTTCACTGAAAACGAATTACTCTTATATTACAAATTTATTATTTTCCAGTTCTTACAGTATTGAAAATGAAAATAAAAATTACAGTGAAAAAAAAAATCTTGAACTGATGGATCTTTCAACAATTAATATCATTATATATCTAATTTTCAATTTGATTTTGTTTATACTTTCCGAGACTGCTCAAGACTCATATAGTTTTCAGTAAGGCGCCAATGACGCAGTAGGTTTTAGGCTTCTGCTGTGAGTTGATACCCAAACTCTTGTTTGTAGTTATTTTTATTCGATTCAAACTTGATTTGCATATTCAATTTAAGTATCACTCGTTTTAAGATTTATCTATTCATTTACATTAATATATATTGTATGTTTGTTCGTATTGATTGTTTATTCAATTTCTGTTCGTTTTAAGTTTCATTTATACTTTAATAGCAAACTATTCTTTTTCGTTTTAAGCTTGATTTTCATATTCAATCGAAGAATTACTCGCTCTAAGGTATATTTATTCATTTATATTATTACTTGTGGTATGTTTTTTGCTACGATTGTTTATTTAATTTCTGTTCGTTTTGGGTTTCATTTATTCTTTAATAGTAATTTTTGGTCATTTTGAAATTTGAATTTTAAAAGGTATTCATATCTCCTGAGCTTAAGCTTAAAATGGCCTTTACTTTTCTTTGAAAAACTTATTTTTCGGAAAGTTTTTTTTTAATTAATATTTGGAAATAGCCATTTTGTTCAATGTAGATGAAAGTTTCGGAAATTAGGTTTTTGAGTATGACACTCCTCCCAGAGTCCTCAGGGCTAAGCTCGTAAGCTATGCCCTGGGGGTATATAACGTTTTCTTATAGAAAATGTTGTCATAGAAACTTCAAAAAAAAGGCTCATTCAATTGAAAATTGAAAGGGCTTGTGCCCTTTTTAATAGGCTAGTCGAACCTGATTGAAGGGCAATTAACCCCCTCTCACGCTCACTATTTCCCCAAATATATCAAATCAAAATTTGGAGATAGTAATTTTTTTGAACATAGGGAAAAGTTCTTATGTCTTTGAGGATGATGAAACTACAAAAAATTAACATCCCTCCCATGCCCACCATTTCCCCAAAAACATCCAATAAAAATTTTGAGATAGCTAATATGTTCAACGTAGTTTAAAATTCCAAAAATTATGTCTTTGAGGAAGACACTCTCCCTACAGCCCTGAGCGCAAGGGTTGTAAGTTATTCCCTGGGGGTATATAAGGTTTTATAGAAAGCGTTGTCATAGAAACTTCAAAAAGGGCTCATTCAATTGGAAATTGAAAACGCTATGTGACCGAAATATCTGGTATTTTTCTGAATTTCTATCATCACTGTCTATTAAAAGGATTTTATCCCTATTTGAACTTTTATTTATCGTCATGGAAAGGCAGTGTGGTCTCCAAAATTATCTAGTGCCCTAACTAATATTCGAAAGTGATTGGAGTGCAACTAACGCCCCTCTCAAGCCTGCCATTTCCCCAAACACATCCAATCAAAATTTTGAGATGGACCTTTAGTTCAACGTAGTTGAAAGTTCTAGAAATTAGGTCTTTGCCAGCGTTGTCGTAGAAACTTCAAAAAAGACTCATTCAATTGGTCTTTAAGAATGACATCCCCCCACAGCCCCCAGGGCAAGGATTTTAATTATGCCTTTGGGCTATATAAGGTTTTTATAGAAAGTGTTGTCGTAAAAAGCTTCAAAAAAGGCTCATTCCATTGGAAATTGAAATGGCTAGTAGCCTTTTTATTAGTTGAAAGTAATTGGAGGGCAGCTAACCCTTCTCTCACACCCACCATTTTCCATAACCCATAAAATCAAAATTTTGAGATAGCCATTTTTTTCAACGTAGCTGAAGGTTATGGAAATTATGTCTTTGAGGATGACAACCACCCACAGCCCTCAGGGCAAGGGTTGTAAGTTATACCCTGGGGGCATATGAAGTTTTTATAGAAGACATTGTCGTAAAACTTCAAAAAAGGCTCATTCGATTGAAAATTGAAAGCGCTAGTGCCCTTTTTAAATGTTGGATATAGCTGAAGGGCAACTAGCCCCCCTTTCACGCCCACCATTTCCCCAAACAAACCCAATCAAAATTTTGAGAGATTAATTCTGTTCAACGTAAATAACTTCTTGAAATTAGGTCTTTTAGGATGACAACCCCCTCAAAACCCTCAGGGCAAGGGTTGTAAGTTATACCCTGGGGGTATATAAGGTTCTTATAGAAAAAGTTGTCGTAGGTACTTCAAAAAGGGCTCTTAATTTGAAATTCAAAAGGCTAGTGCCCTTTTTAAAGTCGCAAGTGAATGGAGAGCAACTAACCCCTCTCTCACCCACCATTTCCCCAAACAACTCCAATCAAAATTTTGAGATAGCCATTTTGTTCAACATACTTGAAAGTTCTGAAAATTAGGTATTTGAGGATGACACTCCCCCCAGAGCCCTCTGGGCTATGGTTGTAAGTTATTCCCTGGTGGCATATAAGGTTTTTTATAGAAAATTTTTGTCGTAGAAACTTCAAGAAAATCTCATTCAACTCAAAATTGAAAAGGCTAGTGTCCTTTTGAATAAGCTAGTCGAAACTGATTGGAGGGCAACTAACCTCCCTTTCACGCCCACCATTTCCCCAAACATATCCAATCAAAATTTTGAGATAGCAATTTTTTTCAAAGTAGTTGAAAGTTCTGGATATTATGTCTCTGAGGATGATCAACCACCACCCCCCCCCCCAGAATCACCAGGGCAAGGGTTGTAAGTTATTCCCTGCAGGCATATAAGGTTTTTTATAGGGTAATATAATAGAAACTTCGAAAACTTCGAAGGGCTAGTGTCCTTTTTAATAGTCCAAAGGAATTGGAGGAAAACTAGCACCCCTCTCTCGCCCACCGTTTCCCCAAAAGCATCCAATAAAAATTTTAAGACAGCTATTTTGTTGAACGTGTTTGAAAAGTCCGGAAATTATGTCTTTGTGGATGACATTCCCCACACAGCTTTCAGCGCAAGGGTTGTAAGTTATTCCCTGGGTGCTTATAAGGTTTTATAGAAAGCTTTGTTGTAGAAACTTCAAAAAGGGCTAATTCGATTGGAAATTGAAAGCACTAGTGACCTTTTTAATAGTCAAAAGTGATTGGAGGGCAACTAACGCCCCTCTCAACTAACGCCCTTACCCCTTTTCTAAGCGTAAATCTTCTAAAATAAACTTTGTCATTTGCTTCCATTAAAAACATTTTTTTTCAAAATGATCGTTAAAAACAAAAATTCAAACAACTATAATAATCAAAGTGAAAAGAATGAATAAAAATAACCTGAGAGTTCAACATATATTGGATATTTATTCCTGGAAATTTCGTCAATTCTAGATTCAATTCAATTTATATTGTTTATAATAAAGCGCAAATGACACTTCACTTTGGAATGTTTAGAGTGGGGAGGGTTCCAGTAGCCAAACTCTTCATGGTTGTACGTAGCCTCTTTTCTAGGGGGAGGGGGCAGCCGATTATGTGAGGAAGGGGGGGGGGCTGAATTTATATTGGCAAATCACAAAACCTTACATTGCCAGCAAGTTTTATCACACCTATGAAATCTTTATTAATAAGTAATCAACAAAAATCATAAATCATCAATAAGCTTCAGCATTGATCAATCTTCTTGGATTACAGCTAAATCTTTCCAAGACATTATGGATAATTGTTTCATGATTGACTCTTATTCTGTCATTCCAGCAGTGTATTTCCAGCCTTTTCAACCATCCACCTTTCATCAACTGCTTTTTTAGCCATCTATCTTTTATCAACTGCTTTTTTCCCCATTTACCTTTTTTCAACTGCTTTTTCAACCATATCTAGTGTAAATTTGAAGAGTGCTGGTGCATTATACGGGCCCAACAAAAGAAGTCAAGTTTGGTCAATGCTAATGAAATAAATTGAAATAGGATGAATATATAATAATTTAGAAACAAATTTGGGCTATATATTTGCACTTTAGAGGGATGGGGGGGGGGAGGGTAAAGCATAGCAAATATTAAATACGTAACCTAATCTAACCTAGTTACCTTTTCCCCCCTAAACCCCAAAAAACAACCGTTTAAATATTGTAAACGCAATGAAAACCAAGGCTTTGCAATCATTTATCTATAGTAGTCTCTTGCAAATAGCCCGTTTGACGGGTTTCGTGACTTGTTTCATTGATACAGTCTATAGCAGTGGGCCCGTTTTGCGCACCAATACCATTTCAAGTTCTAGGGGGCAGCAGGTGCCCCCTTCTGCCCCCCTTCCGTACCCCCATGAAACTCCTGTATATAGTTATTTCTGTTTGGTTTTAAGTTTGACTTTGGTTTTCATTTGCGTTTTCACTCGTTTCAGGATTCAGTTATTCATCTATATGAGTACCTCAGTAGAGGAGGGGGTACCAGCACAAACAGTACCACGTGGTTTATGGTTTTCTCAGTGAGAATGAAAAAACAGGAATTTTCTCACTTGGAAAACCATGAATTTTGTCACATTTATGGTTGTTTTCATGGATGGATATGTATGTTGTTCGATTTATTTGATGTTTTTCTCGGATGTCAACATCAAATTATGGATGTTTTATGGTTTTTGTCAGTGAGAATTTGAAAAACATGAACTTTGTCACATTTATGTCTGTTTTTATGGTTTTTGTCAGTGAGAATTTGAAAAACAGGAACTTTGTCACATTTAAGGATGACAACAGCAATTCATGTCTGTTTTATGGTTTTCTCAGTGAGAATGAAAAAACAGGAATTTTCTCACTTGAAAAAACAGGAATTTTGTCACATTTATGTATGTTTTCTTGGATGGTTATGTGTGTGTTGGTCGATTTATTTGATGTTTTTCATGGATGTTTAATGGTTTTTGTCAGTGAGAATTTGAAAAACAGGGACTTTGTCACATTTATGTATGTCAACAGCAATTCATGTCTGTTTTATGGTTTTCTCAGTGAGAATGAAAAAACAGGAACTTTCTCACTGAGAAAACCATAAACCACGTGGTGCTGTCACGAGTCAGAACACCTGTGCTGTCGACCTCAATTCACCTATCGTGAATCAATAATTCCCCTTAGAAACAACAAATTAATTTTCCCTTTCTTGACAGATCAATCAATCAATGACATCATCTGTCAGACTTTAAAAATTTTCGCCTAGAAACATTTCTCCAGGAATAGATCCAAAATCATTAATGTCTTTGCCTCGGGAACAGTTCTACTGGTCGAACTCCAAAGGATATTAATAACCAACGGCCAGGGAAACAATTAGGCAAGAAACATCTTAGCGATGAATTGTTTTAGCGCGCGAGAAGGTTTCATATTAATTTGAAATGCATTAGCACAGAGATGCCAATAACAAAGGAACACGCTGAATTTGCGTTTAGGGATTATTTGGGCGAAACCGTTTTAGACAGGTTATGGAACTATTTCGGCGAAACAGATAGAGACATTTTAAAAGAAGATTTTTGAAGAGATTTTAGAAGAGAATTTAAAGGTGAAACTCTGTGGTCGTTATAATACACAAGTTTCATTTGAACAGTGTTGTGAGGTCCTCTAACCCAACCCCAAAGGGTTCCAATCCTCCTATCCACAACCCCGAAGGAAGCCCCCGGTCCTCAAAAGCCCCCCCCCCCCAAGCTCCCAAAGGCCCTCCACCGGTCCCCAAATGTCTCCCAGGCCCCCAACTGTCCCCCCAGACCCTCAAAGACCCACCCAGCTCGCAAAGGGCCACCGGTGCCCCCAAAGGCCCACCTACACCCCCAAACACCATCACCGGGCCACCCAAAGGCCCAACAAACACCACCCGGACCACCGGGAGCCCAAAGCTCGTCCACCAGCCCCCAACAAACCATACGGTTGTAACAATGGCCGCCAAGGTCCCCCGAGATGCCCCCTGGTACACCGCACCCAACAAACCATCCCCCGGTCCTCCCATCCCTATCCCGCACCCCCAAGCCCCACCCCGACCCCCAATTCCCTACCCGGAACCCCAACCCACTACCCCAGGTACCCCAAAGTCCCCCCCCGCTCCCAACCGACCCCCCGCACCCCCCAAGCACCCCCCCCCGGCTCCCAAGGGCTACCGGGCGCCCAAACGACCCCCCGCCCCCCCAAGGCCCCCGCGCCCCCATTTTTTAATAAATTTTTTAAGGCTTTATTATATCTTTTCAGAACAAGTTCTTTTCTTAAGCTCCTTCCTAAACCCATTTTACAAGTTGAAGTACCCATCCCTTTCACCCACAACTATACTCTACAGCTTTTTGGTTACCTCAACACCAAGCAATACTTTTCAATGGCATTTGAGAACAAGTTCTTTTCCTAATATCCTTCTTAAACCTATTTTACAAATTCTAAATTTTTCCTTAGTAGATAGAAAAAGCTATATCATAGTCGCGAATATTTTCTCGGAAGATAAGCAGTTCTATTTCAATTTTAAACTTTATCAATGAAGTTAAGAAAAGTTAAAGTTCTCTTCTGAATTTTCTGAATGAAAAAGAAATTAGTTATTAATCAATTCTATTTTTTCCGAATAATATAAAAATTTTTCACTTCGGATCAAATTTTTCTCAAAGAGATGAAAAAATTTTAAATACTGTTCCTAATTTTTCACGGAAGATACGATAAAGAGATAAAGAGAGCAAAGAGAGCAGAAATAAAGTTGAATAATTGCTTAAACGTAAATTTTCTGTAAACATAGTTCTAATTAATCACTCATAAAAATGTAAGTATAGACCACTCATCCTCTATGTTGGGGGATCATGCACCGAAAAAACTTTCCGAAAAATATGTTTTCAAAAGAAATGTAAAGATCATTTTAAACTTAAGCTCAGCAGATGCAAATACAATTTAAAATTTAAACTCGACACAATCAGAAATTACTATTAAAGAATAGATGAAACCAACACGAACAGCTATGACTGAGTCCTACCCATCATAAGTTACACACCTGAGAAAATAAAGTTAGAAAAAATGCAAAATGTTCCTTTATTACCTCTGCAATACAGCTAAAAATGAAGAATTCATACACATTTTCAACTAGCTAAGAGACATTCTGAATTTTATTCGAGTCATGAGATCGTGTTCAATGAGTTCGTGTTAACGAATTGTATGTAAGGAGCGTCCCGGCTCAATGGTAACCGAAACTCTTGAAAACAGGTTTTTAGCTCCGTGACGGTAAAGCAAGTTGACATTTCCTTTAAAGAATCAGAGGTCCCTTTTTAGGTGACCAAAAAATGGAGGGTACCTAGGCCCCCCCCCCACGCTCATTTTTTCCAAAAGTCACCTGATCAAATGTTGAAATACCCATTGTGTTCAGCAGGGTTGAAATTATAATAACTATGTCCATGAGGATGATTTAATTCCCCCACAGCTCTCGGGGGACGGGCTTCAAGTTATAAAATTTGCCCATTGTTTAAATATATGTGCCATTCTGTTGAGAAAACACACAAAAGTTAGAAAAAATGCAAAATATTACTTTATTATCTCTGAAAAATGGCTAAAAATGAAGAATTCATACACATTTTAAACTATCTAAGGGTAAGTGTTTTAAATATGAGCCATTCTGTTGCGAAAACACACAAAAGTTAGATAAAATACAAAATATCCCTATATTACCTCTACAATACGGCTAAAAATGAAGAATTCATACACATTTTCAACTAGCTAAGGTTAAGTGTTTTAAATATGAGCCATTCTATTGCAAAAACACGAAAAAGTTAGAAAAAATACAAAGAGTCCTTTCTTACCTCTTAAATACAGCTAAAAATGAAGAATTCATACGCATTTTCAACTAGCTAAGTGTAAGTGTTTTAAATATGAGCCATTCCGTTACTAAAACACACAAAGTTAGAAAAAATTTAAAATTCTCCTTTATTACCACTGCAATACAGCTAAAAATGAAGAATTCATACACATTTTCAACTAGCTAAGAGACATTCTGAATTCTATTAGAGTGATGTGATCTTGTTCAATGAGTTCGTGTTAACGAATTGTATGTAAGGAGCGTCCCGGCTCAATGGTAACCGACACTCTTGAAAACAGGTTTTTAGCTCCGTGAAGGTAAAGCAAGTTGACATTGCCATTAAAGAATCAGAGGTCCCTTTTTAGGTGACCAAAAAATGGAGGGCAACTAGGCCCCCCTCCCACGCTCATTTTTTCCAAAAGTCACCTGATCAAATTTTGAAATATCCATTTTGTTCAGCAGGGTTGAAATTATGATAACTATGTCCATTAGGATGACTTAATTCCCCCACAGCTCTCGGGGAAGGGTTGCAAGTTATAAACTTTGCCCATTGTTTACATATATGGGGCCATTCTGTTGCGAAAACACACAAAAGTTAGAAAAAATACAAAATATTCCTTTATTACCTCTTAAAAAGGGATAAAAATGAAGAATTCATACACATTTTCAACTAGCCAAGTCTAAGTGTTTTAAATATGAGACACTCTGTTGCGAAAACACACAAAATTTAGAAAAAAATACAAAATATCCCTCTATTACATCTACAATACACCTAAAAATGAAGAATTCATACACATTTTCAACTAGCTAAGGTTAAGTGTTTTAAATATGAGCCATTCTATTGCAAAAACACGCAAAATTTATAAAAAATACAAATATTCCTTTATTACCTCTGCAATATGGATAAAAATGAAGAATTCATACACATTTTCAACTTGCTAAGGGTAAGTGTTTTAAATATGAGCCATTCTTTTGCGAAAACACACAAAGTTAGAAAAAATGCAAAATGTTCCTTTATTACCTCTGCAATACAGCTAAAAATGAAGAATTCATACACATTTTCAACTAGCTAAGAGACATTCTGACTTTTATTCGAGTCATGTGATCGTGTTCAATTAGTTCGTGTTAACGAATTGTAAGTAAGGAGCGCCCCGGCTCAATGGTAACCGAAACTCTTGAAAACAGGTTTTTAGCTCCATGAAGGTAAAGAAAGTTGACATTTCATTTAAAGAATCAGATGTCCCTTTTTAAGTGACCAAAAAATGGAGGGCACCTAGGCCCCCCTCCCACGCTCAATTTTTCCAAAAGTCACCTGATCAAAATTTTGAGATATCCATTTTGTTCAGCAGGGTTGAAATTATGATAACTATGTCCATTAGGATGACTTAATTCCCCCACAGCTCTCGGGGGAAGGGCTGCAAGTTATAAACTTTGCCCATTGTTTACATATATGGGGCCATTATGTTGCTAAAACACACAAAAGTTAGAAAAAATGCAAACTAGTCCATTATTAACTCTGAAAAAACGTCTAAAAATGAAGAATTCATACACATTTTCAACTAGCTAAGTCTAATTGTTTTAAATATGAGCCATTCTGTTGCGAAAACACACAAAAGTTAGAAAAAAATACAAAATCTCCATATATTACATCTACAATACAGCTAAAAATGAAGAATTCATACACATTTTCAACTAGATAATGTTAATTGTTTTAAATATGAGCCATTCTATTGCTAAAACACGCAAAAGTTATAAAAAATACAAATATTCCTTTAGTACATCTTAAAAACGGCTAAAAATTAATTATTCATACACATTTTAAACTAGCTAAGGTTATGTGTTTTAAATATGATCCATTCTGTTGCGAAAACAAAAAAAGTTAGAAAAAATGCAAAATATTCCTTTATTACCACTGCAATACAGCTAAAAATGAAGAATTCATACACATTTTCAAGTAGCTAAGAGACATTCTGAATTTTATTCGAGTTATGTGATCTTGTTCAATGACTTCGTGTTAACGAATTGTAAGTAAGGAGCGCCCCGGCTCAATGGTAACCGACACTCTTGAAAACAGGTTTTTAGCTCCATGAAGGTAAAGCAAGTTGACATTTCCTTTAAAGAATCAGAGGTCCCTTTTTAAGTGACCAAAAAAAGGAGGGTAACTAGGCCCCCCTCCCACGCTCAATTTTTCCAAAAGTCACCTGATCAACATTTTGAGATATCCATTTTGTTCAGCAGGGTTGACATTATGATAACTATGTCCATTAGGATAACTTAATTCCCCCACAGCTCTCGGGGGAAGGGCTGCAAGTTATAAACTTTGCCCATTGTTTACATATATGGGCCATTCTGTTGCGAAAACACACAAAAGTTAGAAAAAATGCAAAATGTTCCTTTATTACCTCTGAAAAAAGTCTAAAAATGAAGATTTAATACACATTTTCAAATATCCAAGGTTAAGTTTTTTAAATATGAGCCATTCTGTTGTGAAAACACACAAAAGTTAGAACAAATACAAAATCAAAATATATTACCTATGAACTAAGGCTAAAAATTAAGAATTAATACAAAATATAAACTAGCTAAGCTTAAGTTTTTTAAATATGAGCCGTTCTATTGCGAAAACACGCAAAAGTTAGAAAAAAATACACATATTCCTTTATTAACTCTGCAATATGATTAAAAAATGAAGAATTCTTACACATTTTCAACTAGCTAAGTGTAAGTGTTTGAAATATGTGCCATTCTGTTGAGAAAACACACAAAGTTAGAAAAAATGCAAAATGTTCATTTATTACCTATTCATTACGTAAAAAACTTACTATATAATACACACTTTCAACTATAGAAGAGAAAGTCTGAATTATATTAGAGTCAGGCTATATTGTTCAATTTCGTAGGTTTATCTTATTGGAAGAAAGTAGATCACTCTCTATCTTGGCTAATACAATATTGAAAAACCTGTTATTCGATCAAGGCAGTTAAAGCACGTTGACCTCTCATATAATGAATCAGATTTCATTGCTGATTTTAAATATATAGTTTAGTCCTACCCATCAAAAGTTACTTGACAGAGAAAATAAAGATATAAATAATTCAAAATGTTCATTTATTACCTCTGAAATACAGCTAAAAATGAAGAATTCATACACATTTTCAACTATCTAAGAGACAGTCTGAATTCTATTCGAGTCATGCGATCGTGTTCAAAGAGGTCGTGTTAACGAATTGTAAGTAAGGAGCGTCCCGGCTCAATGGTAACCGAAACTCTTGAAAACAGGTTTTTAGCTCCATGAAGGTAAAGAAAGTTGAAATTTCCTTTAAAGAATCAGATTTCAATGCTGATTTAAATATATAGTTTAGTCCTACCCATCAAAAGCTACGCGCCTGAGAAAATATGGCTGATTTTCGGAAAATGGGGGAAATAACCCCTAAAAGTTATAAAACCTTAATGAAAATCACATCATCATAGTCATCGTACAAACGGTTCAATACCTGAGTTAAAATAAAAGGTTTCAATTTAAGGAAAAAATTACATTTAGACAACAATTGACAATTGAAAAAATTTTAAAGTTTTTGTTAGACCCTCTGATATTCATTTTCATCATATTTTGCTTATATTCGTTGGAAAACACACTTAAATGACATATTATTGGACTCACATCAAACAGTGTCGTATTTGCATTTTAATAGACTTCCCTCAGTTTATATCTATTAATCTATTTCAAAATATAATAACCTTAAATGCTTTTCACAGCTCTTAAATATACTTAACTAACGTTTATCTATTTACGAAATCGGGGAAACTGTTGATTTAGAACAATAATTACATTTCTATATATCAATTAACACTCACTAGACTTGCAACTTTTCACTCGCGGAGAATGCTTTCAAACAATACTTCTTACATTGCATAGACTAATTATGTCAAACGAGACACGAGACATCTTCAAAGCAGATTAATTAATTGCTACGTTCGATTTTCTTTTGGACATAGGAAAGCGTCAATGAGGGTGAGAATTTCTGTAAAACTATCAACGATTGATCAACTCGGTGATCTCACACTTCATGTGAATCAGAAAGAAAAAAGAAGAAAAATTTATAAAAGTTATTTTGAAATATGCCCCAAACTCAGTGCTATTACAACTTAAATGATACGAGGGGGGCATGAAAACTATGGTCTTTAACTTTGATATACAAGACTAGACAGAAAAGTCTATAGGAGTGGGGGTGCCACCCGCCTCAACCATCGCTCTCGATCCCCCCCCCACACCCTGTCCCTCCCCTCACAGTGTCCCGATTAGGTTAAATTATACTCGCCCCCCACCCCTCAAACATTTCGAGTACCAACTTTTATTCGTATTTAATTTTTTTCGTTGTAAAACCTGCATACCGAAACTATAAAAAACGGAACTTTAGTAGCTAGTACGTATTTTCATCGTATTTTAAATATTTTCGTTGGAAAACACACTGAAAAGCCATATTAATAGATATATTAGTAATAACTGGTTAGTTTAGGTTACCCTCGATATTGAAATCCTCCACACCCCCCTCCCCCAAAACACAACATATATATATAAACTATAAAAAAAAACAAAAAAAAAACGGAACTTTAGTAGCTAGTACATATTTACATCATATTTTAAATATTTTCGTTGGAAAACACAACATAGCAGGTTAGGTTAGATTAGGTTAAGTGGTCGATCCCCACCCCAGGGCCCACAGGCCGAAGGCGGCATAGTCGGGATATCCATCCCCAGGATAGGTTAGGTTAGGTTAAGTGGTCTTAACCTATCCAAGGTTAGGTTAAGTGGTCTTAACCTATCCCAGGTTAGGTTAGGTAACCTAACCTAACTAAGGTTAGCAGGTTAGGTTAGGTTAGGTTTGGTTAAGTGGCCGGCCACTTAACCGAACCTAACCTAACCTAACCTGCTAACCCTAGTTAGGTTAGGTAACCTAACCTAACCTGGGATATGTTAAGACCACTTCACCTAACCACGGATCGGTTACGTCCACTTCACGTCACCTAACCTATCCGGGGGCGGGCTCTCCCGCCTATGCCGCCGTCGGCCGGTGGGCCCTGAGTGAGGATCGGCCACTTAACCTAATCTAACCTAACCTGCTATTTTGTGTTTTCCAACGAAAATATTTAAAATATTATGTAAATATGTACTAGCTACTAAAGTTCCGTTTTTTTTTTGTTTTTTATATTTTATATATATATGTTTTTTTTTGGGTGAGGGGGGTGTGGAGGATTTAAAAATCGAGGGTAAACAAAACAAAACATTTATTACTAATATAGCTATTAATATTGCTTTTCATTGTGTTTTCCAACGAAAATATTTAAAATACTATGAAAATAAGTACTAGCTACTAAAGTTCCGTTTTTTATAGTTTCGGTATGCAGGTTTTACAAAGAAAATATTTAAATACAATGAAAATTAGTTCCTAGAAATTTTTGAGTTTGGGGGGAATGGGAGATTTTAAAATACTCTGGAAAATTTGAGTTTGGGGAGAGGGTGTTGGGGATTTCGAGAGCGAGGGTTGAGGCAGGTGGCATCCCCACTCCTATAGACTTTTCTGTCTAGTCTTGTATATCAAAGTTAAAGACCATAGTTTTCATGCCTCTCGCGTCATTTAAGTTGTAATAGCACTGATTTTGGGTCATATTTCAAAATAACTTTTATCAATTTTTCTTCTTTTTTCTTTCTGATTCACATGAAGTGTGAGATCCTCGAGTTGATCAATCTTTGATAGTTTTACAGAAATTCTCACCCTCATTGACGCTTTCCTATGTCCAAAGAAAATCGAACGTAGCAATTAATTAATCTGCGTTGATGATGTCTCGTGTCTCGTTTGAGATAATTAGTCTATGCGATGTAAGAAGTATTGTTTTGAAAGCATTCTCCGCGAGTGAAAAGTTGCAATTCTAGTGAGTGTTAATTGATATATATAGAAAGGTAATTATTGTTCTAAATCAACAGTTTGCACGATTTCGTAAATAAATAACCGTTAGGTAAGTATATTTAAGAGCTTTGAAAAGCTTTGAAAGTCAGTATATGTTGAAATAGAGGACAAGATAGAAAATGATGGAAGGTTCTTCAAATGTAAATCCGACAATGTTTGATGTGAGTCCAATAATATTTCTTTTCAGTGTGTTTTCCAACGAAAATAAGCAAAATATGATGAAAATGCATATCCGAGGTTCTAACAAAAACTTTAAAATTTGGTAAATTGTCAAATGTTGTCTAAATGTAATTTTTCCTGAAATTGAAACCTCTTAGTTTAACTCAGGTATTGAACCTTTGGTACGATGAATATGATGATGTGATTTTCATTAAGGTTTTATAACTTTTAGGGTATTTCCCCATTTTCCGAAAATCAGCCATATTTTCTCAGGCGCATAACTTTTGATGGGTAGGACTAAACTATATATTTAAAATCAGCATTGAAATCTGATTCTTTAAAGGAAATGTCAACTTGCTTTACCTTCATGGAGCTAAAAACCTGTTTTCAAGAGTTTCGGTTACCATTGAGCCAGGACGCTCCTTACATACACTTCAATAACACGAAGTCTTTGAATAAGATCGCAGGACTCGACTAGAATTCAGAATGTCTCTAAGCTAGTTGAAAATGTGTATGAATTCTTCAT
The DNA here is from genome assembly GCF_049724085.1 of Artemia sp. Qi Xiang Cuo. Lineage (NCBI taxonomy): Eukaryota > Metazoa > Arthropoda > Branchiopoda > Anostraca > Artemiidae > Artemia > Artemia sp. Qi Xiang Cuo. Next base: position 4,620,954 of record NC_142810.1, read on the forward strand.
TTTTAGCTGTATTGCAGAGGTAATAAAGTAACAGTTTGCATTTTTTCTAACTTTATTTTCTCAGGCGCGTAACTTTGATGGGTAGGACTAAACTATATATTTAAAATCAGCATTGAAATCTGATTCTTTAAAGGAAATGTCAACTTGCTTTACCTTCATGGAGCTAAAAACCTGTTTTCAAGAGTTTCGGTTACCATTGAGCCTTACTTACAAGTCGTTAACACGAAGTCATTGAACACGATCACATGACTCGAATAGAATTCAGAATGTCTCTTAGCTAGTTGAAAGTGTGTAGTATCTATTAATTTTTAGCCGTAATGAATAGGTACTAAAGTAACATTTGCATTTTTTCACACTTTTGTTTTTAGATGCTATGGACTGGCTCCGATACCGCAAATTTAACCTTAGAGGGATTAAAATGTGTATTAATTATTAATTTTTTACCCAAAGATCATATTTAATAAAGGAATATTTGTGAATTTTAGAACTTTTGCGTTTTTTTGATCTAGTTTTTCGCATATTTATATCAAATAATATTATAGCTATTAAAATTTTTATTTCTTATTAAGTTTTATCCGTCGTTTCTATTACCTCACTTGAGCGTTTTTATTTCGTATAACTTTTGTGTGTTTTCACAACAGAATGGCTCATATTTAAAACTCTGACACTGGGATAGTTTAAAATGTGTATTAAGTTCTCATTTTGATCCCTATTTCTGATGTAATATAGTTATAGTTTGTATGATTTCTAACTTTTGATTGTTTTCCGAACCAGAATGTCCCATAAATTTCCAAAATTTGCACATTTTATAAATTGCAGCCCTTCCCCCGAGAGCTGTGGGGGACTTAAATCATCCTAATTGACATAGTTATTATAATTTCAACCCTGCTGAACAAAATGGATCTTTCAAAATTTTGATCATGTGACTGTTGGAAAAATTGAGCGTGGGAGGGGGGCCTTGGTACCCTCCATTTTTTGGTCACCTAAAAAGGGACCTCTGATTCTTTAAATGAAATGTCAACTTGCTTTACATTCACGTAGCTAAAAACCTGTTTTCAAGAGTTTCGGTTACCATTGAGCCGGGACGCTCCTTACATACAATTCGTTAACACGAACTCATTGAACACGATCGCATAACTCGAATAGAATTCAGAATGACTCTTATAGATTTTATTATTTTTAAGTCTTCGTAATTTTTAGCCTTATTGCCTTTTTAATAAAGGAGACGTTTTAATTTGTTATAACTTTTGTTTTTTTTCGCCCTAGACATGCTAAGATATAATTAATTTAACCTTTATAACGAATAACTAGTGTCTTAAGTATAAAGTTTTAAAAGTATATAAGTGGTAATAAAGGAACATTTGTATTTTTTATAACTTTTGCGTGTTTTAGCAATAGAATGGCTCATTTTTAAAAAACTTAACCTTAGCTAGTTGAAAATGTGTATGAATTCTTCATTTTTAGCCGTATTGTATATTTAATATCTTGATATTTTGTATTTTTTTCTAACGTTTGGGTGTTTTCGCAACATAATGGCTCATATTTAAAACAATTACACTTAGCTAGTTGAAAATGTGTATGAATTCTTCATTTTTAGCCGTTTTTAAGAGGTAATAAAGGAATATTTTGTATTTTTTCTAACTTTTGTGTGTTTTCGCAACAGAATGGCCCATATATGTATACTCTGGGCATATTGTAGACAGTTCAAAACTTCCACAGTTTTAGCGTTTTTACTTAAATCCTACGCATGGTCATATAGATTCAATTTTCTGAAATTATGAACAAATTGATCTCTAAAAATTTTGTGAATTGGACCTGTGGAAAAAAATGAGCGTGGGAGGGGGGCCTAGTTGCCCTCCATTTTTTGGTCACCTAAAAAGGGACCTCTGAGTCTTTAAAGGAAATGTCAACTTGCTTTACCTTCATGGAGCTAAACACCTGATTTCAAGAGTTTCGGGGACCAGTGAGTGGTGGCGCAAAGTACTTAAAAGGATTTACCCAGAAGTAATATATAAATCTAGCATTTTTATAATTATCTTCATTCGGTCTATTATAGCCATTATAATTTTTATTACCTAGTAATTTTTAGACGTCTATAATTGGTACTATAGGAACAGTGTAAATTATTTATCACTTTTGGTTGTTTTAGCACCAGGCTTGATACGATTTAAAAATTATAACCTTATCACTGTGAATTTTAGTATTAATTATTAATTTTTAGCCGTATTTCAGATGTAATCATTGAATATTTTGTATTTTTTATAACTTTTGAGTGTTTTTTCAATAGAATGGCTCATATTTAAAAAACTTAACATTAGATCGTTCAAAATGTGTATGAATTCTTCATATTTAGCCGTCTTGTAGAGGTAATATAGGTATATTTTGTATTTTTTCTAACTTTTGTGTGTTTTCGCAACAGAATTGCTCATATATAAAACACTTAACCATAGCTATTTTAAAATGTGTATGACATATTAATTTTTATCCCTTTTTCAGATGTAATAAAGGAATATTTTGTATTTTTTCTAACTTTTGTGTGTTTTCGCAACAGAATGGCCCATATATGTAAACAATGGGCAAAGTTTATAACTTGCAGCCCTTCCCCCGAGAGCTGTGGGGGAATTAAGTCATCCTAATGGACATAGTTATCATAATTTCAACCCTGCTGAACAAAATGGATATCTCAAAATTTTGATCAGTTGACTTTTGGAAAAAAATGAGCGTGGGAGGGGGCCTAGTTGCCCTCCATTTTTTGGTCACCTAAAAAGGGAACTCTGATTCTTTAAAGGAAATGTCAACTTGCTTTACCTTCATGGAGCTAAAAACCTGTTTTCAAGAGTTTCGGTTACCATTGAGCCGGGACGCTCATTACATACAATTCGTTAACACTAACTCTTTGAACACGATCACATGACTCGAATAGAATTCAGAATGTCTCTTAGCTAGTTGAAAATGTGTATGAATTCTTCATTTTTAGCTGTATTGCAGTGGTAATAAAGGAACATTTTGCATTTTTTCTAACTTTTGTGTGTTTTCGCAATAGAATGGCTCATATTTAAAACATTTACCCTTATCTAGTTTAAAATGTGTATTAATTATTAATTTTTATCCGTATTTAAGAGGTAATAAATGAATATTTGTATTTTTTATAAATTTTGAGTGTTTTTGCAATAGAATGGCTCATATTTAAAACACTTAACCTTAGCTAGTTGAAAATTTGTATTTATTCTTCATTTTTAGATGTTTTGTAGATGTAATATAGGGATATTTTGTATTTTTTTCTAACTTTTTTGTGTTTTCGCCACAGAATGGCTCATATTTAAAAAACTTAACCTTAGATAGTTGAAAATGTGTATGTATTCTTAATTTTTAGCCGTTTTTCAGATGTAATAATGGTATATTTTGTATTTTTTCTAACTTTTGTGTGTTTTCGCAACAGAATGGCCCATATATGTAAACAATGGGAAAAGTTTATAACTTGCAGCCCTTCCCCCGAGAGCTGTGTGGGAATTAAATTATCCTAATGGACATAGTTATCATAATTTCAGCACTGCTGAACAAAATGGATATCTCAAAATTTTGATCAGGTGACTTTTGGAAAAAATGAGCGTGGGAGGGGGGCCTAGTTGCCCTCCATTTTTTGGTCACCTAAAAAGGGAACTCTGATTCTTTAAAGGAAATGTCAACTTGCTTTACCTTCATGGAGCTAAAAACCTGTTTTCAAGAGTTTCGGTTACCATTGAGCCGGGACGCTCCTTACATACAATTCGTTAACACGAACTCTTTGAACACGATCGCATGACTCGAATAGAATTCAGAATGTCTCTTAGCTAGTTGAAAATGTGTATGAATTCTTAATTTTTAGCTGTATTGCAGAGGAAATAAAGGAACATTTTGCATTTTTTCTAACTTTATTTTCTCAGGCGCGTAACTTTTGATGGGTAGGACTCAGTCATAGCTATTCGTTTTGGTTTCATCTATTCTTTAATATTTATTTATGATTGTTTCGAGTTTAAATTTTAAATGGTATTTGCATCTGCTGAGCTTAAGTTTAAAATGATATTTAAATTTCTTTTGAAAACATATTTTTCGGAAAGTTTTTTTCGGTGCATGCTCCCCCACCATAGAGGATGAGCGGTCTATACTTACATTTTTAGGAGTGATTAATTAGAACTATGTTTACAGAAAATTTACGTTTAAGCAATTATTCAACTTTATTTCTGCTCTCTTTGCTCTCTTTATCTCTTTATCCTATCTTCCGTGAAAAATTATGAACAGTATTTAAAAATTTTTCATCTCTTTGATAAAAATTTGATCCGATGTGAAAATTTTTTATATTATTAGGAAAAAAATAGAATTGATTAATAACTAATTTCTTTTTCATTCAGAAAATTCAGAAGAGAACTTTAACTTTTCTTAACTTCATTGATAAAATTTAAAATTGAAATAGAACTGCTTATCTTCCGAGAAAATATTCGCGACTATGATATAGCTTTTTCTATCTACTAAGGAAAAATTTAGAATTTGTAAAATAGGTTTAAGAAGGATATTAGGAAAAGAACTTGTTCTCAAATGCCATTGAAAAGTATTGCTTGGTGTTGAGGTAACCAAAAAGCTGTAGAGTATAGTTGTGGGTGAAAGGGATGGGTACTTCAACTTGTAAAATGGTTTGAGGACGGATCTTAATAAAATAAATGGTTCTTAAAAGTTATCCTACCTCCTTAAAAAATTTATTAAAAAATGGTGGCTCCGGGGCCGGGGGGGCGCCGGTGGTCCGGGGGGAGCCCGGTAGACCTGTGTAGACCGTGGGTGGGTCTGGGGGGGTGCGGGGGCCCGTTGGGAGCTCGGGGGGACCTTTGGGGACCTGGGGGATTGGCTTTGGGGTCCGGGGATGGCATTTGGGGGTGTGGGTGGGCTTTTGGGGGCCTGGGGGAGAGTGGGGGACCGGGGGAGGGCCTGTGGGGCGCCGGTGGCCCTTTGGGAGCCCGGGGGACCTTTGAGGACCATGGGAGGGCATTTGGGGCAGTTGGGGGCTGGTGGAGGACCTTTGGGACCCCGTTGGTCCTTTGGGAGCTCGATGGGCCTTTGGGGGCCCGGAGATGGTCTTTGGGGGTATGGGTGGGCCTTTGGGGGCACCGGTGGCCCTTTGCGAGCTTGGTGGGTCTTTGAGGGTCTGGGGGGACAGTTGGGGGCCTGGGAGACATTTGGGGACCGGTGGAGGGCCTTTGGGAGCTTGGGGGGGGGGGCTTTTGAGGACCGGGGGCTTCCTTCGGGGTTGTGGATAGGAGGATTGGAACCCTTTGGGGTTGGGTTAGAGGACCTCACAACACTGTTCAAATGAAACTTGTGTATTATAACGACCACAGAGTTTCACCTTTAAATTCTCTTCTAAAATCTCTTCAAAAATCTTCTTTTAAAATGTCTCTATCTGTTTCGCCGAAATAGTTCCATAACCTGTCTAAAACGGTTTCGCCCAAATAATCCCTAAACGCAAATTCAGCGTGTTCCTTTGTTATTGGCATCTCTGTGCTAATGCATTTCAAATTAATATGAAACCTTCTCGCGCGCTAAAACAATTCATCGCTAAGATGTTTCTTGCCTAATTGTTTCCATGGCCTTGGGTTATTAATATCCTTTGGAGTTCGACCAGTAGAACTGTTCCCGAGGCAAAGACATTAATGATTTTGGATCTATTCCTGGAGAAATGTTTCTAGGCGAAAATTTTTAAAGTCTGACAGATGATGTCATTGATTGATTGATCTGTCAAGAAAGGGAAAATTAATTTGTTGTTTCTAAGGGGAATTATTGATTCACGATAGGTGAATTGAGGTCGACAGCACAGGTGTCCTGACTCGTGACAGCACCACGTGGTTTATGGTTTTCTCAGTGAGAAAGTTCCTGTTTTTTCATTCTCACTGAGAAAACCATAAAACAGACATGAATTGCTGTTGACATCCATAAATGTGACAAAGTCCCTGTTTTTCAAATTCTCACTGACAAAAACCATTAAACATCCATGAAAAACATCAAATAAATCGACCAACACACACATAACCATAAAAGAAAACATACATAAATGTGACAAAATTCCTGTTTTTTCAAGTGAGAAAATTCCTGTTTTTTCATTCTCACTGAGAAAACCATAAAACAGACATGAATTGCTGTTGACATCCTTAAATGTGACAAAGTTCCTGTTTTTCAAATTCTCACTGACAAAAACCATAAAAACATACAAAAATGTGACAAAGTTCCTGTTTTTCAAATTCTCACTGACAAAAACCATAAAACATCCATAATTTGATGTTGACATCCGAGAAAAACATCAAATAAATCGAACAACACACATATCCATCCATGAAAACAACCATAAATGTGACAAAATTCATGTTTTTCCAAGTGAGAAAATTCCTGTTTTTTCATTCTCACTGATAAAACCATAAACCACGTGGTACTGTTTGTGCTGGTACCCCCTCCTCTACTTACCTCTTAACTTTATGTTTGATGTGATTACTTATTTTAATTTCAGTTTGTTATGAATTTGAAGTATTCTTTGGTAGTAATTTCTGGTCGTTTTAAGTTTTAATTATTATACGGGCTTAGATAAGTTTTAATTGATGTTTCAATTTTTATTGAAGAATTTCTTTTTCCATGAGTTACAAAATTTGTTTCTGGTCGTTTTTGCTGGTATTAAATAAAAAAAAAATTTTTTTTTAGCTGAAAGAAAGAAGCAACATTAAAACTTAAGACAAACAGAAATTATTCCGTATATGAAAGGGACTATCCCCTCTTCAACGCCTCGCTCTTTACGCTAAAGCGTTTTATTATTTAAAAAAAAAGCGTTGTGAGAAAGAGTCTAAATTTGAACGTTTTTGAATTAATGCAGGTTTTGAGTTCACCAAATCAAACGGCAATGTACGGTAATGCAGGTTCACCGTACATGAATAATTTAAACAAAATCGGCATATAGCTTTTACTTTTATTTGGTTAAATGGCTTTCTCGAAATTTGTTTAATTTTACCTACGAACGTTAGTATTAGTGATAAATATACGTAACTTACGAATTAACTTACGTTACGAAATTCTATAGTCATATATTTTTAATACATATATTAGGGGGTTCACCCCCTAGTTGATACCTGGCTCTTTACAATAAAGTTCAAATTTTGTTCCAAATCATTAAAAATGACCGCTTAATCACAAAGGCCGTTAATTAGAATATATAGCTCTTATGAAAGTACTAGAAATCTTTGGCTTAAAGAGCAAGATATGGACTAAGGGAGCGAACCCAATCATATACGTAATAATTTCTGTTCGTTTTAAGTTTTGATGTTGCTCCTTACTTTCAGTTAAAAAACATGATTTTTTTAAATTCAATTTCTGATCGTTTTTTTTATATAATTCTGGGAAATTCATAGCAATGTCCCTTCCCCCAATAAAACCTCCTCCATGGAAATATCATCCCACATAACCCCCGATCCCCCCCCCCTACCATAAGAAATCCCCCCTGAAAACGTCTGTAACAACCAATATTATATGTAAACGTTGGGGAAAGTTCATAACTTTGAACCCTCCCCCGGGGACTTTAGATGATTATCTTATCCTAAAAGACATATTTATTATATTTTTGACGATGTTGAACAAAATGGCTATCTCAAAATTTTTATCAGGTGACTTTGGGGAAAAAATGAGCGTGGGAGGAGGCCTAGTTTCCCTCTATTTCTTTTGGTCACATAAAAGGGGCACTAGAACTTTTGATTTCTATTCGAATGAGCCATCCGATGATATTCTAGGACTACTGGTTCGATACGATCACCCCTGGAAAAAAATTAAATAAAATAAACACATATCCGTGATATTTATTCTGGCAAAAAATACAAAATACCACATTTTTGCAAATAGAAGCTTGAAACCTCTACAGTAGGGTTCTCTGATACGTTAAATTTGAAGGTTTGACTTTCATTAAGTTTTTATAATTTTTTGAGGGTGTTTCTCCCTTTTTTCGAAAATCTGGCAAATTTTCTCAGACGCGTAACCTTTGGTGGGTAAGACTAAAGTTGATGAAACTTACACACTTGAAATTAGCATTAAAATCTGATTGTTTTGATGTATCTATTAGCATCAAAATTCCTTTTTTTAGAGTTTCGGTTACTATTGAGCCGGGTCGCTCCTTACTTACAGTTCGTTACTACGAACTGTTTTAAAGTTTTATTACTGACGAAAATAATGAATATTTATTCAGCTTTCAGGATTTTTACTAAAAAACTAAAATGTGAAGTTATAATTTAATTTCTTATTTTGCACAACATTATCTGAGTAATTTATAGACATGAGAGAATACTCGTGGGAGAATGTTCAAAAACTACAAATGACTGAAAATAGAATAAAAAAAAAAAAAAACATACAATAGAGGAGTCACTTAGCTCTCTTTATTTATGACTCTTCAACCCTTTCATTTGTGATTTTGATATGAACGTTAGGTCAGGATTGTTAGGAGATTTTTATCATTCTGACAACCTGGATATACATACTACATAATAGTTGAGTTCAACATTCGTTTCAAAATTCCCTGAAATTTCAAATCTATGCCCTTGCTGTTCTTGAAAAATTTCACCCTCGCACTTTCGACACCCTGGATGCAAGTAGTGTCTTTTGATTTATTATAGTATACCGGTCAACATCACCTGAAAATTTTGAATTAATACCCTTGCCGTTCCTTTTAAAAATTTCTGGTTAATACCATAAACTGCTCCTGAAACATTGCACACAATCCATTTTCACAACCTGGACAACCTTTGACAATGATATCTTTTGATTTAGTTCAAAATCTCATCCAATATTTTCTGCAAGTTTCTACTTAGTAGTCCGTTGCAGACACACCTTTTTGACAGCCAGGATGCCCATAGAGTTATGAGGTGGAAAATATTTTATTGAATCAATATATTTTCTTTATTGACAGAATTCGATGCTCATTAGTTGTTCAAATATTAATAAATTTTATTTAAATTTTTTGAACTAAATATTAAGCTATAAATTAAATATAAGAAAATTTTGAATAAGTATTCTACATTTGAAATCTTTAAACTTTAAAAACATTTTTGCATGCTGACTTATGGTTGGTGATGCCCAGGTACCCATCTTCTGATTCACTACCTTCGGCTGGGAGTGCAATTGCGGATTTTATATCAGCAATAAAATATATAGCTTTTTTAAAATGCAGAATAATTTGATATAATGCATTAGCAGACAATGATTTAATGCGAACTTGCACGCATTTAATTTGTAAAATGGTAAAATATTGGAAATATTGTTACATTTAATCTTGTTTTGATCTTGAATTTGATCTTGTTTCTTCTTTCTAGAGGATATCAGACGAAATTAATAATGAAAAGAAGATATTACAGGACAGTAGTCTTATCAAATTAGTAAAAGTGAATATTCTGAAAGCTGAAGTCATGGACTAGAGTAACTATGCCAAGTAATACGGATACAAGCCATTGTTTAGTTGATGCTGTTCGTAAAGGAGACCTTGAAAGAACAAGGAAGTTAATCAATGCTAACAACTCTGTTGAGGGTACCAATTTAGTTATTTTAGCTTGTGAACATAATAAGGTGAATATTTTAGAATACCTGCTTAGCAGCAACGGTAAAATGTACAGAAAGTCTCCTCTTGGCATAAGAGAAACTGCTGTATTGCCAAGTGACGAGGATGATACCTGCCATAATGCGTTCTACTATGCTATACGATCTGGTAATGTGGAACTTCTTGATACACTCATTAATAAATGGCCGGACAATTACTTTGCTCTTCATTCGACTGAATTAGATGAAATTCTTTCAAGAGCTTACGAGGAATTAAATCTTCAGAATGTTTTGTTGTCAGAAGAGATAAAAACTTTTGTTGAAAATAAGTTAATAGACCTCCGTTTTTTCTCTAATTACTTTGAACAAGATAAGAATATGAAGAGTAATCTCAATTGCACAAAAGAACGGATTGAGTTAGTCCTTCAAAACGTTAGTGTGTTAAGAGCAGAGTTCTGCAACAGGGGAGAAATAGATGAAAAGTTTATATTTATAGCAAAGTTTATTGCACAAAATATACATATATTAAAGCGACAGATGAAATCTACCTACGACAGACTGCCTTGGGAAGAAATAGAATTTTGTTTAATACACTTTGTTATGTCACACTCAAAACGAAAAGAAATGAATCTGTTCCTTAATGCCATACTAAATAAAAACAAAATACTCAACCACCTACAAAATTTTTCTGTGAAACTTATAGAAGAAAAAGATTATTTAGCACATTTTGACTTGAAAACATTTGCTAAACTCCCAAACTTAAACCGTGAGCAAATTGTTGCCAAGATCGTAAGTAGTTTTCCTCAATTTGCAGAACTGTATAGTGATTATCAACAAATTAGAGATATTCATTCTTTAAAGAAAATAAGTGATTATATAAAATTAGCATTATCTGCTGATCTTAAACAAAAAGAAGGGAAACTAGTTATTGCAAGGGCCTTACAAGTTACTGGTGAGCATTTAAAAAACACTCTAGAATCTCCAAAGTTATCTAGGGCTACAAGTGAGCTTCTTCTTCTATCGTTACCAAAGGACACAAGAAAAATCATCGTAGATTTACGTAATTCCTTATCACATGCCCACTCACTTTCAAAGAGGATAGAGATTGAGGATAATACTAATGCCAACTTTTTTGTTGGGATTCAAAATGATCTTAAAAGAATCGATGATGTAATTACTGACATTTTTCAAAGCAAAAAAATGCAAATGATAAGAACGTTGCTAGTTAAAGTGAAAGAAAGTGAAAGCTTGGAAGACATAAAAGAAGTGGCAGGGATGTGTACTAGTGTTGAATTAGATAAAAGAGATGAAATATTTACAGAGTGTTTTAAGTTGATGGAACATGATAAAGTCGAAAAACTCATTCAAACATTTAAGAGTACTATAAGTGACAAGACGGATCATGAAAAACGTCTGTTTGATCAAATGGATAGCATTCTAAATTTTGTGAAAGATAAATCAAAGAAAACCAGCATTGCCCCTTCTATGGCAATCATAAGTTTGAAGAGAATATTTTACACTTTGAACGGATTTAAGATTGACCATAATGTTATTAGAGAAATGAAGTTTTCTGCAAATATAATACTAGAGAATATTCCTTTCCAAACGGAGTCTCACAATGTTGAAGAAATAAGCAAATTATCCATGGAGATTTATCGTAGTGTCCGGTCAAGAACACAAGGAGAAAACATAGGTGAACTAGAAACATTGATATGTCTAATTCTTCATGCTGCTGAAATTAGAATAAGTGACATTGACTGGGTTGAAAAACTAAGAAACGAGCTGATTTATAGACATGTATTTGTTAATAAATATAAACAAAAGATGGGTTACAATGTAACAGAAGAAAAATATAATGGCTTACTTGAACTAAAATTGTCTGAACTGAAAGGTGTTTTAAGAAGTAATGCATTATGTGGCAAATTAACAGAAAAGATGCCTTCCTACAAGAGAAATAAAAAGTTGCAAGTAGTTGTAGAAATGCTTGTTCTCGATATACTGTCTATTTTAACTAGATCAGAGAAACATATAGAGAACAGTTTATTTTTTTTAGATGAACACACTCCTTTATTAACTGGAAAATGTTTGAGGAATCACTTAGCTCACTATAATGATATAGTTGATTTATTGTCAACCGATCCTTCAGTAGCAATTATTTCAAACGCAAAAAAACTTATTACAGAAAATGTAAGAAACAGAAAAATAAGATTTGGCAAGTTGGTAAGAAGTGAACCTTGCAAGTTGAAAAATAAATATGATCAAAACCTTAATATAATTACTAATCAGGAAACTATGTTTGCAGCATTGAAAATAAGTAATCTTGAAGACCTAAAGAGCTGTCTCAGAAAAGGAGCAGACCTTAATAGTAGAAGTATTAGCTCATCGACAGCACTGCATTTTGCTGCTCAGGGACCCAGTATTGAGGCCATAAAGTTTATCGCTGATCAAGACGTAGATGTCAACATTAAAGATATGAATAGACAAAGTCCACTTCATGTTGCTGCTGCACATGGAAGGAAAAATATTGTTGAATTTTTTGTAAGGAAAACAGGTTTATCTTTTGATGATCAAGATAATTACGGAAAAACTGCACTACATCATGCAGCTATAAATGGTCAAAAAGATGTTGTTGAAATTTTATTGAAAAATAATTCTAATCCTGATATCAAAGACTATATTGGATTTTCCCCTTTACATTATGCAGTAGCAAATAATCATATTGATGTTGTTAAGATTATGCAGAAAAAAGAAGTGAGTGTTGACATTAACGAGACTATGGGTGGATTCACGTCATTGCATATTTCTGCAGAAAGGGGTAATTTGGATCTAGTTAATTTTCTCCTTCAAAATAGGGCAGAAGTTAATGCTAGAACCGACAGAGATGTGACACCATTACATTTAGCAGCATTTAATGGATATCTTAAAATAGTAAAGGTCTTAATTCAAAAGGGAGCAGATGTAAACCCTGCAAACATATATGGTTGTACACCACTACATTTTGCCGTAGAGAGTGGTCACGAACAGATAGCCGATATTTTAGTAGAGCATAAAGCTCACGTTAATGCTGTTGATAAAGCCTATAATAATGCTCCTTTGCACTATGCAGCAAAATTTGGACACGAAAAAATTGTACCGGTCCTATTAAAAAATAATGCAAATGCTAATATTGCCACTGTGGATGGTCTAACCCCACTGCATTTTGCAGTGAAGAGTTGTCAAGTAAAAATAGTTGCGACTCTTCTTGAATATGGGGTCAGTATTTGTGCTAAAGATAGAGATGGTGCAACGCCATTGCACTACGCAGCAGATGGTGGGTACAAGGCAATTGCTGAACTTTTAATAAGAAAAGGGTCAGAGATCAATGATGAAACCGATACAAAAGCGACATCGTTACATGTAGCTGCTCTGAAAGGTCACAAAGATATTATTGAACTCTTATTAAGAAATAAAGCTCAAGTTAGAGATCAAGACAATAAGGGTAATACAGCATTGCATGAAGCTGCTGTGAACGGCAACAAAGATGTCATTGAACTTCTCTTACAAAATAAAGCTGAAGTCAATGCTAGAACTAATAAAGGAGCCACACCTTTACATTTAGCTGCTAAAAAGGGTAATTTAGATGCCATTGTTTGTTTAATAGAAAATAAGGCTGAAGTAAACGCTAAAGCAGAATCTGGTCTTACACCGTTAGATTTAGCTGTTTTAGAGGGCCACAAAGATGTTGTTAACCTTTTAATAAAAAATAAAGCTGAAGTCAATAGGAATAATTTTGCAGATAGTAAAGAAATAACACCATTACATTTTGCTGTTGAAAGAGGTCACAAAGAAATAGTTCAAATTCTGGTCGCAAGCGGGGCTAATGTTAATATTAAGTACAACAACATAACACCATTGATTTCTGCTGTTAAAAATAATTACAAGGAGATTGTTGAAGTTCTAATAGAGAATGGAGCTAATGTTAATGCAAGGGGTTGTATGGCCTTGTCATTGGCAGCCTTGTCTGGTTTTAGGGGTATTGTAGAGATTTTGTTAAAAAACAAGGCCTATGTTAATATCAGTCGTAGTGAAGATAAACCCGCAGCTCCATTACACTCTGCTGCTATAGGAGGTCACACAGAGATAATAAAAGCTCTATTAGCAGGCGGAGCCGATGTTAATGCTTTAAATTTTGATGGTGCTACACCATTACATATGGCAGCAGAAAATGGTGATGAAGAAGCAATTGAAGCTTTGATATCGAATAATGCTAACATCAATTCTCGAAGTGTCGAAGGAGCAACTCCACTATACATAGCTGCAGAAAAAGGGCATACGAAAGTTGCTGAAATCTTACTAAAAAATGGTGCAACAACTAGCATAAAGGAAAATAAGGGAAGAACATCTTTAGAAATAGCCGTTGCTTATAGTCATATAGAAGTTGTGAAAGTATTACTGCAGTATGAAAAAGTAGGTATAAATGCTAAAGGCAACGATGATTGGACGGTATTGCATATTGCTTCACAGAAAAATAGATTAGAAATTATAAAATATCTTGTAAGTCAAGGGTCGAATATCAATGCTAAAAATATACTTGGTTCAAAGCCAATACACATTGCAGCTAGAGAAGGTCATAAGGATACCGTGCAATTTTTTCTGAGTAAAGGAATTACAATTAATGACACTGGCCACGCCAATCAAACATTATTACACTATGCTGCAATTAAGGGGGATTTAGATCCTGCTTTAGAATCTAAAAAATTAGAAGTTGTTAAGTATTTGATATCCAAAGGTGCTGACATCAACGCAAAAGATAAATATGATGTAAGCCCTCTGCATGTGGCTGCCATGTTTGGCTATAAAGACGTTATTGAAGTTTTATTAAAAAATGGTGCAATTTATAATCTGGTTGATAAGTTCAATAGAAAACCTATAGATTTGATAACCAACAAAGACTGTTTCAATTTATTAACATCAACCGAAATGTTAGTTAAATCTGTAAGACGGAATAGCTCTTCAGAGGTTGAGAATAGTATCAAATTGGGAGCCATTGTCGACGCAAGAAATACTGAAGGTGGAACGCTGCTACATTATGCTGCATGGAAAGGCAACGAAGAAATTGTCAATATCCTTCTAAAGAATAATGCCAATCCCAATGTGGTTGGTACCAAGAAGTATACTCCTTTACATTATGCTGCCAAATTTTCACATTCAAAAATTGTAAAAGTTTTATTATCCCACGGTGCAGTATTTAATGCTATTTCTAACAGCGGTAAAACACCCTCGAGCTTCTCTGTTGATAAAGATATAACTAGGTTGTTCCAATTAATAAGTGAGTCATTTGAAAAAGTGAATAACTGTAATACTCAAGCTGTTCATGACCTAAATAAGATAAAGGATATTGATACAATTAAAGCAATCATGAGTGCTCGTAACAGAGATAACCAAGTTCTAGTAACTGCTGCAATACAAAGTAATTTTCCCGAAGTTCAAAAGTTGAAGGAAATTTTCCAAGAAGAAGTATCTGCTCAGACTCAATTAGCTTCAATGCTCACTACTCAAGGTAGTTACCAACGAGCCTTAAGTATTCTTAAAAGTGTATTTGAAAGAAGAAAAGAAATTCTAGGACCATACAATCCAGGTACATTAGATATTCAAACAGAAATAGCCAGAGTGATTTATAAACAAGGAATGTACCAAGAAGCGTTATCTATGCTTGAAGATATTGTTCAGAAACAAAGTGAAATGCTGGGTATAGATAATAAGGATACCTTAGGTACAAGAAGCATCATTGCTTTAGTGCTGCATAGACAGGAGAAAAATGAAAAATCTTTGGATATATTTGAAGAAGTCTATAAGAAACAAAAAGAAGTACTAGGGTTAAATCACTCAGACACCTTAAATACTATGTTTCATATGGCTTTAGCATTGAATAGACTGGGAAAATATGAGGAAGCGTTAAATATCAACATTGAAGTTTTTGAAAAGAAGAAAGAAACCCAAGGTGCCAATCATCCTGACACCGTTAGTGCCAAAAATAATATAGCAATGGTACTGTCTGAACAAGGTAAATTAGAAGAG
This sequence comes from Artemia sp. Qi Xiang Cuo, assembly GCF_049724085.1. Lineage (NCBI taxonomy): Eukaryota > Metazoa > Arthropoda > Branchiopoda > Anostraca > Artemiidae > Artemia > Artemia sp. Qi Xiang Cuo. Next base: position 4,636,590 of record NC_142810.1, read on the forward strand.
TCCTTAAAAATCTATAAAGAGGTTTTGGAAAAGAAGAAAATAATTCTCTGTGTTAATCATCCTTCTACTTTGAATACACTACAAAGCATTGCTGGAGTACTCTTCAGACAAAAAAAATATCATGAAGCCTTAAATAATTATCAAGAGATTTTAAGCATCCAAAAAAAAGTTCTACAACAAAATCATCCAGATATTTTGAATACTCAGTACAACATAGGAAACGTTCTACTTGCTCAATTTAAGTGGATCAGAGCACTTAAAGTCTACAGTGAATGTTCAGATCAAATCAAAGCTGCTTTTGCGCCGAATCATCCAATTGCTGTAGGTATTTTGAAGAACTTAGAATTGATTAATTTTAGATTGAAGCTTGACGATCAAGAACCATCAGAGGTTCTCCTGTATCTGCAGAATGAAATCAATATTGCTGCTAGTAGAGGTGATATAACAACTGTTCAGCGTCTTTTAAAAAATGGTGCCGATCCCAATGAGATAGATATTGATGGAAGAACATCGTTGCATTATGCTGTTGACTATGGAGACATAGATGTTGTGAACATCTTATTGAGAAATGGAGCTAATATTAATCAAGTAACTAATAAAGGTAATACACCCTTGCACACTGCTACTACCAAATGTAATAAAGAAATTGTTGATATTTTGTTAGAGAATATCAGTCGTGAAAAATTAAAAGACTTTGTCAATGCTAAAACTACTCTTAGTGGTACTACAGCACTTCACGTTGCAGCTAAAAGTAACTCCTTGGAAATTGTAAAATCTTTGTTAAAGCATGGTGCAACTTATAATATTGAAAACAAAGAAGGTAAATTACCTGTTGACCTTTCGAAGGATCAAAAAGTTATTAATTTACTGAAATTAATTGAAGAACTGTTTAGAGATATAAAAAACGGTAATGTTGAATCGATCAGCAAGCTTGGAGCAGTAAAACGTGATGAGGTCTTAGCTATAACAAATGCTCGTAATAATCAAGGGGATAAACTGTTGGTAGTTGCTATAGCTAATGGACAAAAAAATGTTGCGAGTAAATTGGTAGAAATGCTAAAAGAATTTCAAAATTAAAAAAAAATAACAATATACATTAAAGTTGAATTTATGCCAAGCTGTGGCCCAGTCCTATGCCCAGCTGTGGTTAATCCTGAGTTCTATTTAGGTACTTGAGATAGTAATCGTAAAAGTCTACTTTATTTTTTATTTCTTACGAAATACTTATATTCTAGATTATCTCCTGACATATAGAATCTATGATAGTAGTAAACTATCTTTACTTACAATATGCTTACAAATAAGTTGTCTTTTCAGTCTCTATTCCAGAAAAGGCAGGGCTACTCCTTGCACCATAATTTTAAATATTTTGTAGATTAAATGGTAATATTAAATGGCCAGGTACTTTAAAATTGTGAAAATATTAAACCATTACAAATGGCTTCAGGAAAGGCTTGTACAGAAGTTGCTACGGTGCTATGAAATAGAACACCGTTGCTAATGGTGCTAATATTGATCTTACAAAGAAAAATTGTCTGTCCGTACAGAAGAATAGGCTTGCATAGGGTCCGTCTGAATTCCTGCTAAGAACGCATTGTCAAAGATAAGAAAGTTGTTTTATGCAAAAAAAAAAAAAAAAAAAAAAAAAAGGCTTCAAGCTGAAATTGACAGTCAGGATAAACTGGTAAAACCATATTCTTTATCTGATAAATAATGTATCTTGGAATAGTAATGTGACTATGGCGAAAAATATTAAACAATCCAAATATGAGTTCCAAAATGGATAAGTCCTTCATTAGACAGTGAAAAACAAATATAAAAGTTCAGAATATTTCAAAGACTCAGTTGGTCTCCATCATCAGCAGACTAAAGCACTATAATTAAAAAAAAACTATATTTGTACAGAAAAATGTAATAGCTTCTGGATCTCTAAATGTTACCAATTTATTGGCTTAAAAAGTTTATTAACCGAGTTCATTGATAGTTTTGAATTCCAAAATATTGGTTTAATTTATGTAGAATTCTTAATAGAGTTGACACAGTTCTCTTTTTCTTCTAATTGCAAACAAAATGTGGCTAAATTTATAATTCTTAGTTAAGTTTGTGCATCTTCTTCTTCTTCTTCTAATTGTTAAGGGGATTTCGCTCAATTTACAGCTACAATTTTTTTTCCTGGTCTATTATCCTTATTGAAACTCTTATTTGTTTCCTTTAAGAAAGGCAGTGTGGTCTGTGAAAAAATATTTAATAGTAGATGATTGTTAAGGGGAACCCTAAAAATATTGAACAACTGATTAAGTGCATTATAAAAATATTAAACGATTGTTAAAGCATATTATGAAAATAGTAAATTATTGTTAAGGAACATTATAAAAAGATTCATTGATTGTTAAGGCGCATTAAAAATATTAAACAACTGTTAAGGCACATTATTAAAATATAAAACGATTGTCAAGGGGCATTATAAATACATTTAATGATTGCTAAGGCACATTATAAGATTATTATTCGATTGGTGTGGCGCATTAATAAAGCCATGTTAAATGATTGTTAAGACGAGTTGTAAAAATATTAAGCAGTTTTTAAGGCGTATTATCAAACAGTTCATGGTAACGAACTGTAAGTAAGGAGCGACCCGGCTCAAAAGTAACTGAAACTCTGAAAAACGGAATTTTGATACCAATAGATACATGAAAAGAATCGGATTTATATGCTGATTTGAAATATATAAGTTTCACCAATTTACGCTAAGGTTATTTTTAGTACTTTCAAAAAAGCTATATATTCTAATTAAACGGACTCTGAGATTCAAGGATTTGTGATTCGAGCGAAAGTCAAAACTTTTGCATAAAGATTGAGGTATTGACGAGGGGCCTAACCCTCTCATATGCGTAATAATTTCTGTTTGCTTTAAGTTTTAATTTTGCTTTCAGTTGAACTTTGGACTTTCAGTTGAAAAAAATTGTTTTTTTTTAAATTTAATAAAAATATTAATCGATTGTTAAAGCGCATTATAAAAATATTAATCAATTGTTTAGGAGTATTATAAAAATGTAAAAAGATTGATGAAAATAGAATTTTTTTTTAAGATTATGAATTTGAAATCTATTGTTTGTTAAAAAAAAGAAAACTTTGAGTAAACTAAGAACTATAATATCATTTGCGAAAAATAATATAAATTTAAATAATTTTGTGTTTTATATTAAATCCCTTGTCTTACAATTTCAAGTGTATGGCATATAATCCTCGAGGGAATAAGCTAAAACTATTAGTATTTCTTCAGAAAATCCTCATTAGATTTTCTTCCAGTAATGATAAAAAATTTAATTATCCTCAAAGGAGACAAATAAAAACATTTAACAAAGAAAACAAAACAGACACAACAATACTTGTGATAAGAAAGGCAATGCTACCAAACATAATAATCAGCCCAGTTTCGCTAAAGCTACGTCATCAAGGCGATTTTTTTTTGTCGGAAAGGACAATTAGCGGGAAAATCTGTTCGGTCATATTATTATTATTTATGAAATTGATGCCTGTTGTTTTGGCCAGGAAACGTAGTTCGGCCAAGTTCTGTGTTTTTGATTCATCTTTTTTTGACTGGCTATTATAGCTGACTTTATCCAAACCATTAGACTGAAAATTAGTGCAAATCTCTTAATTGTAATCTAAATATTGCTTAGTAAATTCTTTTGTCGAATTTGCTAGAGTATAAAGAAATAACTATTGTTTAGTCACATTTCCAGCCTTTTTCCTCTTTTCTTATAGTACCTTGTTTAATCTTTATTTAGAAATATGTTTCTGGCAAGTTTTTTTTTTATTACATGTAAATATTTGATGTTAAACTGCTCTTCCCAATTTTCATTGTTTTCCAGTAGTTAAATTTGTTCTTATATATTGTATCTCTTATATAGTTTGTATACCTGCGCTTTTTTGGCTTTTTATTTTTTGCTGTTTTTACTGCTTGCTTTTCTTTGATTACTTTCATTTTATTTATGTCGTTTTTACCTTGCTTTTCTATTTAACCTTACTGGTTCTGCCAAATTTATACTTTTCTCTTTATTCTAATGACCTGGCTTTTCAATTACTTGAGCTTGTATTTTCTGTAATTATCAATCTGTTGTGCAATACTAATTAATGACATAATGTTTGTCTTCTGACATTGTAACTCTCTTGTAAAGTTTAGCCTTTTCTGGGCCCCATTTGTGGGGAAATCCTACATTTAGGCTGCATAAAGTGTGTTTCTATTGACAATTTAAAATTAAACTTATTACACTATATTTTCTAACTCTATTAACTACTTTAAGAGAAAGAAAAAGTCGTTTATTTGTAGTTTATTGTTTATAGCAACATTATTTACATTCTTAATAATTTTTTTGTTGCATATTATTCATTGTAAGTTTTTACTGCTATTGTATATAATGGGTAATTGTTTATGATATTGTAAATTGTTTAGCCTATAATCTGTTAATTTGTTAATAATGTGGTGTAACTACCTTATGAGAAATATTTTAAATACAGCTCTGTCTAATGTCTTATGTAATATTTTTATTTTAGTACTTGGCTGGGTTTAGGGGGAGAGGACATTATATACTGAAGAGAATTCAACCCTCTTTTTCTAATCTGTCTTATGGACGAAGCTCTGTTTAATATATTTCTCATAGAATCACAATACCAATGTGAAAAAACAATATTCTATAGAATAGCATATCTTTTCTTATATTTTTAGTCTTAATTTTTAAAAAAATGTTGAATTTAAAAAGCTCAATTTTAGGGCATGGTCTTTTCAAAATTAAGACACTAGAACTCTCAATCTTTTTTAAGGGAAGAACAACATTATTTATTCGTGTTGGTGTTATTATTGTATGAAATATATTCTAAATAAAGCTTTGGTTGATACAAGATGTTTATTTTAAAGGCTTAATGAGAAATACAAAGGGAAGTTGTATTTCATCAGATAATTGTGTTCTTGTTATTCTACTGACTTTTACATTGTTTATCCGTACTGTAGAAAAGACCACAAAGTATACTATACATATTCCCATTTCCTCTAGTATTAATAAGAATTATAGACAAGGTCCTAGCTATAGAGGGTCAGACCTTATCTATAGACTTTATTAATAAAATATGTTAATTCTTGTATTTACAGTCCATTCACCCATAAGGTCCAGGTGAGTAAAATCAAATGAGAAAATTTTAACAAAGTTGGGTCTGGTAGGTCATCAGTCAAAAGCGGTGTGGACACAATCTGTTGCTTACTTTTTTTTCAGGAATAACGCATTTCGTATAAAAAAAATGTCAGAAAAACTTCAAGTGGAACTCATTTGATTGAAAATTGATAGATCTAGCGCTCTTTTCAAGAGTTAAAAGTGACTCGAAAACCTATATATGACTCGAAAATCTATATATATATATATATATATATATATATATATATATATATATATATATATATATATATATATATATATATATATATATATATATATATATATATATATATATATATATATATATATATATATATATATATATATATATATATATATATATATATATATATATATATATATATATATATATATATATATATATATATATATATATATATATATATATATATTGCCGAAAACCCGGCACTCGACCCGCGGCAGGCTTCTGTATATGGATTTTTATTTTTGTTTGTCTTCTAACCGCAGTCAATTTGAGCCTTTTCTTCAAGCCATGAAGTCACCACATGTTCGATACAGCCACCCTGGGAAAAATACTAATTTCTTAACGTTGTGACCTATTTAGATTGTTTTTTGGCCAGAAATGTCCATTTGCCTGTTTTAAGAAGAAAAAAAAACTATTTAGCCAGTTTTGAAGCCGGGCCCCGGGATGGCTACGTGATGGGCATGTATATATTAATTCTCATTGTCACTTATCTGGAAGCCGCAGACGATATGAGCCAATTTTTGATGTCATGGCGTTACCATAGCTTTGATACAACTAACATAAGAAAAATACGAATTCATCCTTAAAGTTGTGATCTTTTTGGATCGTTTTATTGGTATTTGGGCATTTGGAAGTGGTGAAAGCATTACTTTAGTAAGACAAAGTGGTTATAAATGCTAAAGTTAGTGGTGATTGGACGGTACTGCCTGTTGCCTCACAGCAAAACAGTTTAGAAATTGTAAGAAATCTTGTAAATAAAGGGTCAAATATTAATGCTAAAAACAAACCTGGCTCTAATTCAATGCATATTGCAGCTAGAAAAGGTCGTAAAGATACCTTGAAATGATTCCTTAATGAAGGATTATTTATTAATGATGCTGGATTAAAAAATTAAACAGTATTGCACTATGCTGCAATTCATGGTGATTTAGAAGTTTTAAGATATTTGATATGGAAAGTTGCTGACATCAACGCCGAAAATAATAATGGCGTATGTCCCATGCATATTGTTGACAACTTTGCCAACTTTATCAAATATGTTGCCAACTTCATAATGTTGCTGATAAGATTATCAGAAGACCTATAGAAATATTTACTTGCAAAGACGCAATCAATTTATTCCCGTCAACGGAAGAAATAATTAAAAAAAGATATGAAGGAATTGTCAAGATCATTTTACAAAATAAGGCCAATTCCAATGTGGTTGGTAGCAAAAAATCTACTCATTTACATTATGTAGTCAAATTCTCACATGTAGAATTTGTAAAAGTTTAATTGTCCTATAGTGCAGTATATAATGCTGTTTTTGACAGCGACGAAACACCATCAGACTTCTCTGTTGATGGAGATAACTAGGTTATTCATAATAATGACGGTATTTTTCGCGAACTCTATACCGACCCTGCCTTGTTTCGCGAAAAATAATTTTATACGGTTGTAGAAAATAAATCACTTGTATTCTCCCAAAGGTCACTGCGGCAAAACATGTATAAACTGTGAAAACAGACTTTGCAGTTTGGGAACTAACTATACAATTGCTGAAAACAGACTCTCAAAACATACTAAAAAACAAAATCACCACTTCTGTACAATGAATTTTGTGTAGAGGTGGACCCGAAATTGATCTTAGCCAATGCTTGAAATGAGAGCTTCAAAATAAAACACTTTTGAATACCATTAGCTATCAATGGCCAGACCAGGAAGACAGAAATGGATTTTAACCCGAAAGTTTACTTATTGCAAACACTATTGGCTTAGCAACAGGACTTTAACTTACATACTATATTTCGCATGGCACTAGTATTGGATGGACTGGGAAAATATGAGGAAGCGCTAAATCAGTTATAGTCAAAACCCATTTTCCCAACAGGATATACACCCGAGTTGGAATCTGAGTTCATCGAAAATGCTCAGCTTGTTATCTGTCAGAACCACCCACACCTGCAGTGGCAATGTGGGCTAAAATTCATGTACCAATAGGCATCTGAATGCAATGTTTTATAGTACAAAGAGAAAGAAACATTTAATTGCCACAAGATATGAACGCATTTAATATACATTTAGATTTTAATATAATATAAGCAGAATAAAGGTTTAATTCTTTTTAAATAGATAAAATTGAAAAAGTAAATTCTTTTTGATAAAAAATATAATTTAATATGTAAAATTTGAGTAGCGCAATTTTATTTTCATTTCCATGCTGTAATAACTGGAAAAAAAGAATATTCGTAATATAATTTGCTGTCAATGAAGCGCCGATGACGCAGTAGGCTTTAGATTTATACAGTTAGGAAAGGAGGCATTAGATTAAACTTATAATAGTATATAATAATACTAAGATATTTTTGTTCATTTTAAGTTTGATTTGCATATTCAATTTTAGCTGAACTCGATTTGAGATTTATCTATTCATTTATATTAGTACAACAAAACAATAAAACCGAAAGCAACACGAAACCGGAAGAAAGGAACAACAAGAAAAGTGTAAGAAGAGATAAGAAAAGTAGAAACAATATTTGTTTAAAGAAAACCAAAGGGAATTGACCCCCTCCCCCTCCCGCACAAAAAAAGCAAGCCAAATATTTTTAAGCTACTCCAACCTAATCCAAGTTATAAGAGTTCAGCCTAATCCATGTTAGATATTAATTACTTTTAGTTTTATTGACGAGCAATTCTGATTTTCCCCTTCTCTTCTTCACTTGATTAGTTGTAATTTCTGTTTTTATTGTTAGACGTTTCTTTTCTGGTTTTTATCGGCATTGAGCCTGCCTCGTTTGACGTATCTAAAGATATTAGCGGTCTTTTTTTATTTTTCCTTGTTCTTTTTTGGTGACTGGTGTTCATCCCCCCCCCTTCACCAGAAAACCCAACCCTCTAAAAATAACCCACACGGAAAATGTCCCCCAGAAAAAACAGAGAAAATACCCCCCCCCGGAAAATATCCCCCCAACGCAGCTTGTTGGTCTCCAATCCCTTTGGACTTAAAAAAAGGACTAAAACGCTCAATTTCTGATCTAATGAGCACTATCAGAAGTGTTTTTTTACCTTGAGGTGGAGGTGTGGATATGGAAGGAAATGTGGATAAGAAATTCCCCTCCTATACGGAATAAATTCTGCTCATTTTGTGGTTTAACGTTATTCTTTACTTACAGAATAACAGCAAAGGCCAGAAATATACCCAGAAATCATAAGGGAGTAGATATCAATTTCACATTTATGATGCGTTTTTAAAAGATTCTTTTGTACCTCTCCCTTCTCTTAAAAAAAACGTTTGCTTGTAAATACCCTTTTGCTGGATTTTTTTGGAAAAAATTTCACAGAGGGGATTACCGGCATGATTTTAAAAACAATCAGAAATTAGTCTTTTTCAAATGAAAGTGCACAAGAAACATTTTTCACCTGCGATCGTCCGCAAGAAAGTTTTTGGTTGAGGGGTATTTTTTTGTGAAAAGAGCTTTCCACGGTAAAAGTTTTCTTCTCTTTCCTCCGTGGAGGAAGGAATTTACAATGGAGGAGAAGAAGATTTCCCGGAATTATTTGAGAACGATTGGAAATTAAATAAAAAAATTTTTTTTAACTGAAAGTAAGGAGTAACATTAAAACTAAAATTCGACATACACTAGTACATATACTTTAGTATATAGTATACGTATATACTATACCATAGTTTAGTATATACCATACGTATACTTTAATATATGTATACTTTTAATTAATCGTAAGTTTAGATTTTTTGTCCCAATTCTTTAAGAGCGATTCCTAAAACAGAATGACCGTTTAATATCAACATTAATTTTTTTTTTAATTTCTAACCATTAGTTAAGAAAGATCTTCGGTGGGTGCAGAGTGGGGACAGGGGATGGTGCCTGAAACCACCTTGAGTGAGCTGGATTTTCCGGCATGATCTGATTAACAATTAGAAATTAAAATTTAGAAAAATAAGTTTTTTCAACTGAAAGTACAGAAAAACATTGAAAAAGACAAAAACTTAGTGCATATACGAGTGGGGCTGTACCCTTCTAAAACCCTTGCTCTTTCAACTAAAGTCTCTATTGCTTTGACAAAGCTTTTATTCTCATAAAGCGGTCATAATGTTTGTAAAGTCTTTCTTAAAAAATTGAGAAAAAAGTCAAAATTTAGCGTAAGATGGGCTTATGAGGAGAAAGCCCCCCTCATATATGGAAATTTTTTATTTATTTAAAGTTTTAATATGGGTTACTTACTTTTAGTTAAAAAAATTGTTTTTTCTCTTAAAATTGCAATAAGTTGTTAATTCCATAAAAGCGTTACTGTATTGAATATTGACAATGTTTTAATAAAAAATAGCAAATTATTGAAGATATCAGTGCCAGCCCGGAAGTATGACGGTTTCTACCAAAGTAAAATTTAGGCATCCTGGGACTAAACAAGCCGAATCGGTGGGTAAAACATATTGGTCCAGCACTAGGATATTTACATCTATTAGGAAGCTCCTTTTTCATATACACTATAATGTAGATCACAAATATTGCTGCAATCACGATGTGACACACTCAGAGCAAACACTAGGATATTTTGTAACTCTATCGGGGATCCTTTGATAGTATATTTGCTCACCACTGAAGTATTTTGTTTATTATATTTTGAGAGTTCTTCCGAGTAATTTTGATCTGAAGTGTAGAAAATAATATTCAAGGTAAGAAATAATTTCATATATAAGCATTCTGGAACTAAAGCTCTCCTTTTTCTACATTGTTTCCAAACCGGTTTCCACTAGATAACAATTTTGAAGTTTTACTTATATCTAACAACTCTGGCTAAGCACGCTGAATCGCTTTTATCTGTAAAATCAAGGCTATATATAAGGCTGACACACTTGTAGTAGACTTAATGTAGGTGTTTAGTTAATGGTGGGCAAGGAGAGGAGGGGGGGCTTGTTGCCCTCAAATCACTTTCAACTATTTCAAAGGGCACTATGCATTTCAATTTCCAAACCATTGAGTCCATTTTGAAGTTTATGTGACCAACCTTTTCATCAAAACCTTATATGCTGCCAGGGCATAACTTAAAACACTCACCCTGAGGAATCTGGCAGGCGGGAGTTAATCCTCAAAGACATAATTACTGGACCATTCAACTGCGCTGAACAAATTGGATATCTAGAAATTTAGATTCGATGTATTTAGGAAAATGATAGGCGTAAGGGGGCACTTGTCCTCTGATTACTTTGACTCTTAAAAAGGGCACAAGAACTTCTGATTACAAATTGAAAAAGCCCCTCTGAGGTCTATACGACCAACCCTTCTATAAAAATGTTATATACCCCTATGGCATAGCTTACAACCCTTGCCATGAGGGATTTAGGGGAGGGGAGTTGTCATCCTCAAAGAAATAATTTCAGGACCTTTAACCAACGTTAAACAAAATAGCTATCTTAATTTTTTTTTATTGAATGTCCTTGGAAAATGATGGGTGTCGAGAGGGGGCTTATTCCTTCCAATCACTTTGACTACTAAACGGGTATTAGCCCTTTAATTTTCCAATCAAATGAGTCCCCTTCAAAGTTTCTGCAACAAGTCCTAGATACGAAGCAACAACTCCTCTATACGATGCGCCCTGGTAAAAAAATGAATAGTACATTGTGCCCATATCAGTTATAGTCAAAAGTCATTTTATCAACAGGCTAAACACCCGGGATAGAACTTGATTTCATCGAACTTGTTCAGCTTGTTACCTGTCAGATCCACCCATACCTGTAATGGCGAAGTCGGCTAAAATTTCTGTACCAGAAGGTATCTGAATGCAATGTTTTATAGTACAAAGAGAAATATTTCATTGCCACAAGATATAACCACATTTAACATACATTTAGCGTCTAATATACTATAAGGAGGCTAAAGGTTTACTTCTATTTAAATAAATAAAATTGAAAAAGTAAAATTCTTTTTGTTAATAAACAAAATTGAATATGTAAAATTTGAGTAGTGTAATTTTTATTTTCATTTCAATGGTGTAATAACTGGAAAAGGAAATATTTGTAATATAATTGGCTTTCAATAAAGCGCCAATGACGCAGTAGGCTTTAGATTTATGCAGATAGGGAAGGAGGCATTACCTAAATTATTGTTTGTAGGGTAACTAAATTTGTCGTCAATGGTTTTGGGAAGAAATAAGATTGAACTAAATAACTGATATATGATATCAGCTGCTGAAAAGCCCTTCATTTAAAAATTTAATTTTACTTTAATTTCATTTTTATTTTCAATGTTGTAATAAGTATTTAAGAAAATATTTGTGATATAATTCATTTTCAGTAAAGTGCCAATGACACAGTAGGTCTCATACTTTTTCAGTTAGGGAAGGAGGAAAAACATAAACTCTTGTTAGTAGAGATTTTTGTTTGTTTCAAGCTTGATTTGCATACTTAATTAAAAGCTTTTTTCGTTTTAAGATTTATTTATTCATTTATATTAATACATGTTGAATGTTTGTTTCCTTTGATTGTTTATTTAATTTCTGTTTATTTTTGGTTTCATTATGCTACAATAATAAATATTTTTGTTCGTTTTAAGCTTGATTTGCATATTCAATTTTAGCTGAACTTGTTTTAAGATTGATTTATTCATTTATATTAGTACAACAAAATAATAAAAACGAAAGCAATACGAAACCAGAAGAATGGAACAACAAGATCAGTGCAAGAAGAGATGAAAAAACTAGAAATAATATTTTTTTTAAGAATGCCAAAAATATTTGACCCCCTCCCTCCCCCACACAAAAAAGCAATCAAATGTAGTTAAGCTACTCCAACCCCATTCAGGTAACTAGAGTCCAGCCTAATGCAGGTTAGATTTTAATTAATTTTAGTTTATTTGACGAGCAATTCTGATTTTCCCCTTCTCTTCTTCACTTGATTAGTTGCAATTCCTTTTTTCTTGTTGTTAGATGTTTCTGTGCTTTTCTGGCTTTTATCGTTTTATGTTTGCCGCTGTTAAAATAGTTCTGGATTTTATTAGAATTTTTGAAGGTGAAATTTAAGTTATGTTTTTTAAGAATTCTTTGCAATTTGTCACCTAATTTGGGAAAATAGGGCAAAACAGTAAAAACTTTCTTATCACCCATTAACCGGTGTGGCAGACGCGGGAATCACATTATAATTTGGGGTCGGGACTCTCCCCTCAAATAAGCGGTGACACCCGTATATCACCACGCCAGTGGCGTTGTGGCCTACCGGTATAACACTGGTGGTTGTCACACCGAACAATGGTGGCAGCAACAAAAGGTCCTATCAGTAAACCTGATAGTAAAAGAATTCTGCGTTTTCGAAGAGACAAGTAATTTAGCCTACAAGAGTAGCCTATAAAGAAAAAAAAATACGAAATCAATAGATAGAATTATGAAGATCTATTATGGGCTGTGCCTTGTTAGATCAAAATTGAAAAATTTATGAATCAATATATCGCGGAACTAACTAGTGAGCAAAAATATAATTGACACGCAGCAATTTTTAGCGAGAGACCGAAAATTATATGGATAAAAGAATTTTCATTTAGACTGAAGAGGTAATTTCACTTAACGGAATTTTGAAATTATGTCGGACAGAGATGAGATTAACTCAAGACCAAGAAGGGCAAGTCAAGCCCATAGAAAAAGTAGGAAAATAGAAAGAAAGGCTAATATGGAGGCCTTTGAGAGAGAGCACCGAGAATATGAGGGGAAAATGCAGGCTGAGAGATATGAAATTAGAAGGAATAGAAAAGAGGACGGAAAGGCTAGAGTAGCTTATAAAGAAAGAGACAATACGGATATAGAACGAACAGATTCAGAAAATGAATTAAGAAGAAATAATGACAGACGAAATCAAAGTAGTCCGAATAGAAGGGGCAGTGTTGAATCGAGATCCAACAGGGGCTCGCGAAAAAGTACTCAAATAGAGATGACACAACGTATATTGAATTTCATGGAGAAAGAGAGAATAGCCAGAGAACTTCATCAGGCACGTATGGACAAAATTGAAAAAGATAGTCAAGCAAATGAAATACTTCATCAGGCCCGTAAGGACATAATTGAAAAAGATAGACGAGAAAGAGATAAAGAGAGGATAGCTAGAGAGCAGAGAGAAGAGAATATTAGGATAGATAGTGAACAAAAGGAAGAGGCTGATAGAATAGCCAGAGAACGAAAGGAAGAGGCTGATAGAATAGCCAGAGAAAAAAAGGAAGAGGCTGATAGAATAGCCAGAGAACGAAAAAAGGAGAATGATAAAATATCTAGAGAGAAAGAAGAAAGATATCACTAAGAGTTTAAAAGAACCATGATGGGTCTAATAGAAGCCCGCTGGGGAATTCCAGGAAGTGAGATTTTATCACAACTAACTTCTAGACTGTCAGGTAACCCTAATAATTAGTCTAAAAATAAATCATGAGAAAATGAAAATTACAAACATTATACACTTTTACGAGAAAATATACAACTTCGCTGACTACGGGGGAAGATGAACCGGCCCATAAAACAAATTGGGAGGCTGCGCCGCCCTGTCAAAAAGATGAAATGCTTGATACTCAAAATGTTGATAATCTAGTAACATTTGATTCCTCGGAGCCTTTTTCTAAAAATTGCCATAATAGAGATGAGAAAGTAACCTATAAAAGAAAAAATTGGGTTATAGCGCATAATGAAGGAAACATTGACGAGGTTGTGAAATCACACGAAATAGAAGGAAAATTAAACGGAAAATTGACCGAAATAGTAATTGACTCAGGGAGTGAGCAAACTTTTGTGCGAATGAACCTAATTAAAAAGATGGAAATAGACCATAAAAATGATATTACAACAGTTTGTTATTATCGAGATAAGCACCCATGCCCGTCTGCTTGGGTGAGAATAGAAATTGCAAAGAAGGACGGTACGGTCCAGAGACAAACGATACAAGTAGGGTTAGTACCTATGCTAGCAGTTGATCTTTTAGTAGGAGGAGACTTTGGGGATATCGGAAATCAGAAATCCAAATTTACAGAAAATGGAAAAATTGAGAACACTTTTAACGAGTGTGAGACGCCGAAAAATGGTTGCTAAAATGAAGCGCTGATTGGACCAGAGAAAAATGAGACGAATTTTATTGTACGCGCTTTTCCTCGGATAGTTTAAGAAATTTTAGTAGAATATGAAAAACCAAATGTCGGAGTTCAATTCCCATTTGATAACGAAATATTTGTTCCTGCGGTAAAAGTAAAGAAGACTAAAAGAGAGAAAAAAGATATTAAGCAGAACTACAATAAAGAAAGGCAGTCAAAGATGGTGGACACTGGAGTCCAAATCGGATTTAACGATGATTTATTATTTTGCACGAATGACAAAATTAAGAAAAGTAGAGATGAAAAGAGAAATGCAAAAAAGAAACAAAATTTGGAGATTCAGCCTGAAATTGCGAAAAATAAAAAATGTTGGATGGGCTGTGCCCATCCCATGGAGAATAAAACAAGATGGTTACAAAATAGAGATGAATGACCTACAACGGGTTGGGGAAAAGTTGGGAGATATTGAATGTCGAGTCCGATTGGAAAAACTTGGAAAGGAATCTGAGATTGGTATTATCAACTCAAAAGATATGTTGATACTTTATGAGGGGGAGGAATCCCTTGGGGAAGATCCCCTGCGGGAAGTTGCGAAAGATAGCCCTTTTCCTCAAGGTACAACTGGCGGACAAGTTGTGATCCCTTTACCGAGATCTTGCCTTTCTGATCTGGAGTCCATGGAGGATACTCTTTCCCAGTCGCTTCATACTTCACTCAAACCCTTGTCCAGCAACCCTATTCATAGTTGTTATTATTCATGGGAACCGACAATTATTTCCGGCAAATTGTATTCAGTGGGAGATGTATCCAAATTTTATTTTCAATTAGCATCAACGTATATTCTGCATTTGTTTATCCCTGGGGAGGGAACCCAGAAAAAAGGCGATTCATGGCTCGCTCAAAATTTTACTTCATTCCCAGTACCCTTATCGTTTTCACAGGCCTTTGCATTTTCGGCCTTAGATTATTTGAAATTATGCCAAGGGGCAATTTACTTTTTTTCATTGAGATTTGGGGTTGTTTCCACAAATGGAAATTAAGAAGCTAGTGCAGCCAATTTTTCATGATGGCTGGCATCATCACATGTGCCAGAAACTGATTCTCTGCTCCTCTCAAATGTAAATTCGTGAGAGTGAGAAAACTTTTTATTTTTGATTGTGCTGCGCACAATCATTGTCTATGAATCTCAGGGACTTCAACTTTCAAAACCTAATGCGGATGCTATACTATTTGGACCATGGTGGTCCTACAGTAGAGACGTGTCGATGACGACCGATCTAGAGCTAAGCGGTGGAAGTATTAGCACAGACACTAATGGAAGAGAGAGGGCAAATGGATTTTGTAAAGTTGAAGTTATGTGCTTATGTTCGCAAGGGTGGACCAAGGTAGCGCGTGGGTGGTTTATCTTACGGGGGGAGGTGTTGGGGTTCCACCCCTGTTTTTTTCTTTTCAGATAAATGACGTGTTTTCGTTCCAATTACATTTGCTTAGATTTGCCTATAGTGTAATTTGCAATGACAATTTAAAAGTCTCGTTGCTAAGCTATAGTAGTTTCGCAATAAGTAAGCTTTGAAAAAAGTTCTATTTTGGACTTTCTGGTTTAGAGTCATAGAACGATAAAGCTAAAAGGTAGAATTGATTTTGAATGGGGATGGAGATGATTGGCTGGGCCAAGCGAAGGTCCACCCCTATGAACAGTTGCTGTACCTATTATTATTATTTTGATTTAGTCTGCGTTTAGACCCCGTTCGGGGAGATATATTTTTATGGGATTATTGTGACCCTTTTGGAAGAATACAAGTAAGGGATTTTCTACAAACTATGTACTAGTTTCCGTAACCCAGGCAGGGTAGGAATAGAGCTACGAGGTACCTTCATTATTATATTGACAGGGAGGTTTGTTACCGCCAAGGAGAGAGTTAGAGATTTTCTATCCGTAAACCAAGGCGGGTAAACTTGGCTTTAGAAAGCGGCCATTTGACCACTCGATCGCGTTATCATACCCTGGGACAGGGTTTTCTGTAAATCGGGTAGTACCAAACCCGATATTTGCATAACCGGTGTGGTAAATGCGGGAATCAAATTATAATTTGGGGCCGGGGCTTTCCCCTCCAATAAGCGGTGACACCCGTATATCACCACGCCAGTGGCGTTGTGGCCTACCGATATAACACTGGTGGTTATCACAGCAAACAGGCATACTATAAAAATATTAAACGATTGTTAAGGCGCATTAAAAAAAATATTATACTATTGTTAAGGCGAATTTTAAAAATATTAGACGGTTTTTAAGATATATTTTAAAAATATTAAACGAATGTTGAGGCACATTATAAAAATATTAAAATGTTAAGGCGCCTTATAAAAATATAAAAAAAATTGTTGAGGAGCTTTATGAAGATATTTAACGATTACTAAGGAACATTATAAGAATATTAAACAATTGTTAAGGCGCATTAAAAAGAAAATATTAGACTATTGTTAATGTGAATTGTAAAAATATTAGACGGTTTTTAAGGCACATTATAAGAATATTAAACTACTGTTGAAGTGCATTATAAAAATATTAATCAGATGCTTAGGAGTATTATAAAAATAATAAAAATTTGGGGAAAATGAACAAATCTTGAGATTATCAATTTGAAATCTATTTTCTGCTAAAAGAAAAGAAACTTTGAGTTAACTAAGAACTATAGTATCGTTTGCAAAAAAAATTCAAATTTAAATAGTTTCGTGTCTTATATTAGATCTCTTTTCGTACGATTTCAAGTGTATGGCATATAATCATCTGGGGGAATAAGCTATTACTATTAGCATTACTTAAGAAAATCCACATTTTATTTTCTTCCTCTAGTAATAAAAATTAAAAAAAATTCAAAATCTTCAACCAAAACAAATAAAAACATTTAAAAAACAAACAACAAACTGAGAGAATGGCGTTTGGGGGCCACTTACCTTCGAAAAAAAGTAGCTCGAACTTTTTATTTCCAATCAAATGAGCCTACAGAAAAGTTTATTAAATCATCTCTTTAACAAAAAATTATTTGTTAACAATTGGCAACTAGAAGAACTTATAGTCCTTGCCCCATGGGTATGGGGCTCTTTACCCACAAGGCATAGGTTTTTGGCTTAGGCATATTTTGAAAAAAATATATATTTCAAAATTTTCGTTGGGTCCATTTAAGGGGAAAAAGTATAGGGAAGGGGAGGGATTGGTTGCCATGTAATTACTTTTGACTCCTAAAAGAGAACGAGAACTTTCGATTTCTAATCAAGTGAGCTGCTCTTAGAAAATCATGAGTTTTTAGAACAAAAATAATAAACTAACAATAAAACATATAAGTCTTCTTTCCTTTATGACTTTAATTTTCTAATGTCTAAAACTTAATAGTAGAAAGAAATAAGATAAAGTTCAACTCTATGAAGTTTGATTTTATGATTTATTTCGATTTAAATTAATCCTATTTTTACTTCATAGTAAAAAAAAAAATCATAATTAATTTCGATAGAATCATTTTAGTGTAGCTGCCTCCATTCTTTGAAGGCAGCCTTCATTAAATGATCTGAAAGAAAATATGAGATAACCATGCACAAACAGTGTATAGAGCGACGGGATTCACACACACAAATACACTTTCGTTTCCAATGGGAGGATATTAAGGGTCAGGTTTGATGCTAGGGTAGAGACAGGCCTGACTGTGCCAAACCTTCCATCTGTGACCCTGTTTTCACTAATATCAGTGCACAGCTAGCAGCGCATCCAGGAGATCTAGAATCAAACCTGCCCCCTTTTCTTGATACAAAAAAAAACTTACTTGCTATCAATGGGAAACTGGCATAAGTGGAAGTCTTTTTCAGGTGGCTGTTGGGGGTTTGTCAACCACTGATTTATAGTTATTTGACTATAGACTCTTTTAAAGCAAACTCTGAACTTTTAATTTTCAATAAAATGAGATTCCTTCAAAGTTTATAGAACCATCTCTTATATAAAAGCCTTATATAACAACAATAGGCAACTAACAGAATTTAGGTGGTGGACTGGGCTGACTGTGCACGAAATTCACAGGTTTTTTTTATTTATTTTTTTCTTTTTGGGGGGGGGGGTTGCCTAGGGGTCATCCAGATCAGAGAGAGAAGACAGTCTGATTGTGATAGTAAGTATTCAGTTTAGTTTATTAATATTGATAACTTGTGTCTTATATTTCCCGAAATGTTTAAGATAGTATTTTTTTATAAATTAAAAAAAGTTTGGTAAAATTTTATGGTACTGTTCTATTAGCTATAAACCATGTGAGAAGTGAAGTTTGGTTAATGCTAATGAAATAAAACAAAATAGGACAAAAATATGATAGTTTAGAAACAAAATTCGGTTATATATTTGAACATTTGGGGGGTGGGGGTAAAGCATAGCATACATTAAATACGTAAACTAACCTAGGTACCTTTCCCCCCCTGAACCCCAAAAAACTAAAGTTTAAGAATTGTAAACGCAGTTAAAAACTACTGTTTACAATCCAATTCTCCGTTGAAAGAACCTGTTAGACTAGTTTCTTTTTTCATCTATCTTGCGTGGCTTACAGCCAATAGATCAGTACCAATTCTACTTTAGCTACTTTTGGCTATCTCGGAAAGTGGTTAGGTTAGGAAAATGAAACTTTCAGGGATGATTCTACAGGGTAAAGTATGGGCACTTATACACTATCTGGAACACACGCGAAAAGTGAAGTTTGGTTGATTCTAGTGAAGTAAAACAAAATAGGATAAAAATATAATAGTTTAGAAACAAATTTCGGCTATATATTTGCACATTAGGGGGTATGGGGGGGGTGGGTAAATTATATCATATATTAAAAACGTAACCAAAAATAAGTAAATTTTTCCCCCTAAACCCAAAAAAAAAATAGTTTAAATATTGTAAACCCAATTACAAACCACGCTTTACAAATCATTTCTCTATTGAAAGAAACCCGTTTGGAAAGAAACCCGCATCTTCCCTCTATAATATTAATTAATAAAAAAAACTTTCCGAAAAATAAGTTTTTCAAAGAAAAGTAAAGGCCATTTTAAACTTAAGCTCAGGAGATACAAATACCTGTTAAAATTCAAGCTCAAAACGACCAGAAATTACTATTAAAGAATAAATGAAACCCAAAAAGAACAGAAATTAAATAAACAATCATAGCAAAAAACATACAACAAGTAATAATATAAATGAGTAAATAGATCTTAAAGCGTGTAATGCTTCGATTGAATATGAAAATCAAGCTTAAAACGAAAACAAATATTTTGCTATTAAAGCATAAGTGAAACTTAAAACGAACAGAAATTAAATGAAAAATCAATGCGAACAACCATACAATATATATTAATGTAAATGAATAAATAAATCTTAAAACGAGTGAAACTTAAATTGAATATGCAAATCAAGTTTGAATCGAATAAAAATAACTACAAACAAGAGTTTTGGTATCGTTTCACTGCAGAAGCCTAAAACCTACTGCGTCATTGGCGCTTTACTGAAAACAATTCTTCGAATTATTTTCACTTATTAAACTTTAAGAAATCAAAAATTAATTAAGATTTTAGGGAATAAATATCAGCATATGTATATTAAATTGACGATGCACATTTTTTCTCAGTAAACTCATTTGAATTTTTTTTCAGTAAAGTACAAATTATATTTTGGCTTTTGGAAAGCATAGGGGTTTTGAACCCTACTCACACTAATTTATGCTCGTTTTGAGTTTGACTCTAATATTTATTTTAATTTTTGTTCGTTTTGGGTTTCATTTATTTATTGATACTGACTTGGGGTAGTTGTATGCTTGGTAGATTATATGATAGTCCGGACGCCAGGTGTCGAAAATGTGAACCATGCCACAACAGAATGGGGGTGCTACGAGAATTAGCCTACCCTCCATCCCCTAAATTGACCATGCGGATTCAAAAATACCAATGGCACTTGCTTGCGAGTGGTGGAACACTCCGAAACTTGATATTTTATTATATTTTGTGTTTCATGCAAGAAAATGCATGTTCCAAAAAGTTTAAAATAGAAATGCCTAGAAGCCATAGAATGTTTTCATAACAAACTGACACGATTATTTACAAAAAATGGCGGAGTTAAGAAAAATGGCAAAACTACATGAGTCTTGAACAGTCTTGGAAAGTATAAACAAAATCAAATTGAATATTAGATATATAGTGATATTAATTGTTGAAAGATCCATGAGATCAAGATTTTTTTTCACTGTAATTTTTATTTTCATTTTCAAAGCTGTAAGAACTGGAAAATAATAAATTTGTAATATACGAGCAATTCGTTTTCAGTGAAGCACCAATGACGCAGAAGGCTTTAGGTTTTTACAGTTAAAGAAGGGGGCAGTATCCAAATTTTGCTTGTAGTGAAACTATATTTGTCTTGACCAATCTTGAAAAGAACTAATAAATTAAACTTAATATTTGATGCATAATGATATTAATTGCTAAAAGCTCATCAGTTCAAAATTGTACTGTAATTTTAATATTTATTTTCAATATTAAGTACAAAAGAAAACATTTGTAATATAATTTGTTTTCAGTAAAGCGCCAACGACGCAGTATGTTTTAGGCTTTTGCAGTGAGACGATACCCAAACTCTTGTTTGTAGTGATTTTCATTCGATTCAAAGTTGATTTGCATATTCAATTTTCCAAGCTGTAAGAACTGGAAAATAATAAATTTGTAATATACGAGCAATTCGTTTTCAGTGAAGCACCAATGACGCAGAAGGCTTTAGGTTTTTACAGTTAAAGAAGGGGACAGGATCCAAACTTTGTTTGTAGTGAAACTATATTTGTGTTGACCAAACTTGAAAATAAATAATAAATTAAACTAAATATTTGATGCATAATGATATTAATTGCTAAAAGCTCATCAGTTCAAAATTTTACTGTAATTTTAATATTTATTTTCAATATTAAGTACAAAAGAAAACATTTGTAATATAATTTGTTTTCAGTAAAGCGCCAACGACGCAGTATGTTTTAGACATCTGCAGTGAGACGATACCCAAACTCTTGTTTGTAGTTATTTTTATTCAATTCAAAGTTGATTTGCATATTCAATTTAAGTTTCACTCGTTTTAAGATTTATTTATTCATTTACGTTAATATATATTGTATGTTTGTTTGCATTGATTGTTTATTTGATGTGTTTTCGTTTTAAGTTTCATTTATACTTCAATAGCAAAATATTTGTTTTCGTTTTTAGCTTGATTTTCATATTCAATCGAAGCATTACTCGGTTTAAGACCTATTTATTCATTTATATTATTACTTGTTGTATGTTTTTTGCTATGATTGTTTATTTAATTACTGTTCGTTTTTGGGTTTCATTTATTCTTTAATAGTAATTTCTGGTCGTTTTGAGCTTGAATTTTAACAGGTATTTGTATATCCTGAGCTTAAGTTTAAAAAGGGCCTTTACTTTTCTTTGAAAAACTTATTTTTCGGAAAGTTTTTTTAAATTAATTTTTGTTCGTTTTTGATTGCAAAAAGTTTCAAGTTTTTATGGCATGGGGGGGGGGGTGCTTACTGTCCGATTAGTCTTGACTTTAAAAACGGATCTAGAACTTTCAATTTAAATCGAATGAGGGTTTTTCAAAGTCTATACGATTACCTCTTTGATAAAAATCTTATATATGAACAATAGACCGCTTGCATAACTTGTGGACAGCGATTGACAACAATGAATGGATTGAAAAAATAGCTCCAATAAAAGGGGTTTAGACCATTTCACTTGCTGACACAAAGGGATCACGACTGTTTGCAATTGACCTTAATAGGAATTTGTGTGCCAAAGCAATTTTGCATCTATCACAGAGTTTGTATTTTAACCTTATAATTGGATAATTATAATAGATTTCCTATGTGTTCTTCCCATACAAAACCCCTTCTCTTAAGTTATAAACCCCCCTTAAAAAGTTATGCCCCAGGGCATAACTTAAAACGCCTTTCCTGGGCCCTGGTGGGCTGTGTCGACACCGGAGTTTTTGTTATCAGAACTTTGAACTATTTTAACAAAATGTCTATCTCAAATTTTTTATCTGATGCATTTAGGGCGTGGAGGAGGGAGAGGGGCTAGTTGCCCTTTAATCTCTTTTGACTCTTAAAAAGTGAACAAGAACTTTCAATTTTCAATCAAATGAGCCCTCTCTAAAGTTTATACGAGCATCCCTTCCATAAGAAATAATATGAAGGATTCGGAGAATCCTTAAATTACAACCCTTGCCCTGAGGGCTTTGGGGATTTGTAACCATCAAAGACCTAATTTAGAGAACTTAAAACTACGTTTAATAAAATGGCTGTCTTAAAATTTTAATTGGATGTGTTTGGGGAAAAGGTGGGCGTGAGAGGGGGGTTATTTGCCCTCAAATCACATTCGACTATCACAAAGGGCACTAGTCCTTGGAATTTCCAATCGAATGAGCCTTTTTTGAAGTTTCTACGACACCGCCTTCAATAAAAACCTTATATGCCCCCAGGGCATAACTTAAAACCCTTTCCCTGAGGGTTGAGGGGGATTGTCGAGCTCAAAAATATATTTTCTATCTGGAACTCAACTTCGCTGAGCAAAATGGCTATCTCAAAATTTTGATAGGATGTGTTTGGGGGAATTATGGGCGTGGGGGGGGGAGGGCTATTTGCCCTCCAATCATTTTTGACTATTAAAACGGGCACTAGCCCTTTAATTTTCGTTCAAATGAGTCTATTTTTAAGTTTCTATAACAATGCCTTCTGTAAAAACCTTATATGCCCCCAGGGCATAACTTAAACCCCTTGACCTGAGAGTTTTGGGCGAGTGTATTCCTTAAAAATATATCTTCTATGTGGAAATCCACTACACTGAACAAAATGGCTATCTCACAATTTGATTGGATGTGTTTGGGGGAATGATGGGCGTGGGGGGAGGGGGCTAGTTACACTCCAATCACTTTCGACTATTAAAAAGGGCACTAGTTCTTTAATTTCCAATCAAATGAGCCTGTTTTGAAGTTTCTACGACAACGCCTTCTATAAAAACCTTATATACCCCCAGGGCATATTTTAAAACCCTTGCCCTGAGGGTTGTGGGGGAGTATCCTCCTCAAAAATATTTTTTCTATCTAGACATCAACTACGCTGAACAAAACAGCTATCTCAAAATTTTGATTGGATGTGTTTGGGGGAATGATGGGCGTGGGGGGAGGGGGGCGCTAGTTGCCCTCCAATCATTTTCTACTATTAAAAAAGGCAGTAGAACTCTCGATTTCCAATCGAATGAGCCCCCTTTGAAGCTTCTACGACCACCCCTTCCATATGAAGTGCCTCTGGGAAAAAAAATAATGGCCTTTACTATAGGCAACCCTACAGAGTTCCCTCTGATAGCGCGTGTGTTCCAGATATTATATAAGTACCAAAGTATGTCCTGGAAAGGTATTTTGAAGTACCTACCTCCCCTCCTTCTCCCTCTAGAGGGTCCTTAAATTTGCCTGCATGACAGGTGTATACTTATTGAAATGTTGACAAACCAACATTTTACCTTAATTTTCAAATATCAGTTTCTTTTTCTCAAGGTTTAGTTCCGAAAATGCAATTACTGTTATTTGAGTAGAATTTTAAGCCACATCAATATTTTTTTCTTTAAAATTTAGCAAATATATTTGCACATATTTGAAACCTTATAAATAGGGATTGAGCAAAGTTGGGAAGCTGAAAACAATCATGTTGTACTTCATCTAAGCAGAAGATCTATTTTACAAGTTTTCAATTTTATAACAAACAGATTTGATGAGGCGGCGAATAAGAGATTTGATAAGATCTGACGAGTAAGTAAAAAGTATTCTGAAAAGACAGGATTCGTGGCATTATTATTGCAACCGTTCAGCTCTGGATGTAGAAAAAGGGGGGAAGTCTTTCTTTTATTTGTGCCTCGATTTGATTTCATCTTCATTTCAGGTCCGTTTGTTACTGTTTTCCTGACTGAAAGATATTGGGTTGTAATCTACGGGGGTCACCACTTATTGATGCAAAAATGGCGCATAAAGTTGCTATGCCGCTCACTCAAGGGGAGAAACCCTTGTCGGCCCAAAGTAGTAGGATTCCAGCGGTTACTCCTACGGTTCCGTGTCACTAGGGTGATCGAATAGTCCCAGGGGCCACATTTAAGGACAAGGGTTACCGGTAATATTTCTAACTATTCTCTTTAGACTCGACCGAGGCTGAAAAGCTAAAAGAGTATATAGTATAAGAAAATCTTACTGTAATCAAGACACGCTACAAAAGAAACTTACTTAAAAAATGGAATCTTTCCTCCATTCCGCTGCGCCAGCTGCTTGACTGGACGGGGTAACGGGGTGGTAAAGAACTTTTCCAGCCAGTCCGAGGGCTTACTAAGTTACTGGTCAAACCTCCCTAACTGCGCAATTTAATACCTCGTGGTCTATTAACCAGCTACGCAATTAGAAGGACATAAAATGGCGCCACAAAATAAAAGGAAAATTAATAATTATTACTAAATGAAGAAAATAATTAAGGGACCAAAAGAAAGGAATCTGGGAGGGACATTTATCTGAACAAACTGAGACCAAGGGTTCCAACACCTCCCTCCTAAGATAAATGGCCGCTACTCGAGTGGATTGGCTGGAAACTCAGACAAAAAATAAATAACATTAAACTCAAAATCATCAAACTTGTATCTTCTCTCTTCCACCAGTGTCTGTACTTCCACCGCTTCAGGATTCGTCGTCATCCCCATGTCTCTACTCTAGAACCACAATGGTCTAGATCGTATAATATCCACATTTGGTTTTGAAAATTGAAGTCCCCAAGATTCGTAGTAATTCATTGTGCACAGCACAATCAAAAGAAAAAATTTTCTTGCTCTCACGAATTTACATTTGAGATGAACAGAGAATCAATTCCTGGCACTTTCGATGATGCCAGCCATCATGAAAAATTTGGCTGCACTAGCCTCTTAATTTCCATCTGTGGAAACAACCCCACATCTCAATAAAAAAGTAAATTGCCCCTTGGCATAATTTCAAACAATCCAAGGCCAAAAATACACAGGCCCGTGAAAACGATAAGGGTACTGGGAATGAAGTAAAATTTTGGGAGAACTATGAATCGCCTTTTTTTCTGGGTTCCCTCCCCTGGGATAATCAAATGCAGAATATGCATTGATTCTAATTGCAAATGAAATTTGGATGCATGTCCCACTGAATACAATTTGCCGGAAATAATTGTCGGTTCCCATGAAGAATAAAAACTATGAATAGAGTCACTGGACAAAGGTTTTGGAGAAGTAGGAAGTGACTGAGAGAGAGTTTCCCCTAAGGACTCCAGATCAGAGAGGCAAAACCTCGGTAAGTGGATCACAACTTGTCCGCCAGTTGTGCATTTAGGAAAAGGACTATCTCTCGCGACTTCCCCCAGGAGATCTTCCCCAAGGCATCCCTCCCCCTCATAAAGTATCGACATATCTTTTGAGTTGGTAAAACCATTCTCCGAGTTCTTCTCAAATTTTTTCAATCCGATTCGACATTACATATCCTCCAACTGTCCCCAAACCTCTTATGGGTCCTTCATTTTTTTTTTTTAACCATCTTTTTTTATTCGCCATGTGCCTCGGACCTCTTTTTCCCCCTATTATTTATCTTATCAAGGCACAACCCAGCCAACTTTTTTTATTTTTCGCCACTGCAGTTTGAATCTTCAAATTTTGTCTCTTTTTTGCATTCCTCTTTTCATCTCTACTTTCCTCAATTCTGTCATTCGCGCAAAATAATAAATCATCGTTAAATCTGATTTGGAATCCAGTGTCCACCATCTTTGACTACATTACTTCATTGTAGCTCCGTTTAATATCTCTTTTCTCTCTCTTTGTTTTGTTTTGTAGTAGCATTAAATAAATCGTCATGAAATCTGATTTGGACTCCAGTGTCCATCTTTGACTGCCTTTCTTTATTGTAGTTCCGCTTAATATCTTATTTCTCTCTTTTAATCTTCTTTAATTTTACCGCAGAAACAAATATTTCGTTATCAAATGGGAACTGAACTCCGACATTTTGTTTTTAATATTGTACTAAAATTTCCCGAACTTTGCGAGGAAAAGTGCGTACAATAAAATTCGTCTCCTTTTTCTCTGGTACAATCAGCGCTTCGTTTTGGCCTGTACTTGTTAGCGTCTCTTATTCATTAAAAGTGTTTTCAAGTTTTCCATTTTCTGGAAATTTTCCCGACAAATCATTCTCGCGCGTCTTATTTTCAATATTTTTTGGTCTTTTTACTTCAGCATCCCATTACTGTGGATTATCAACATTTTGAACACACATATCAAGTATTTTGTTTTTCCGACAGGGTGGCACAGCCTCCCAATTTGTTTTATGGGCCCGTCCACCTGCCCCCATAGTTAACGGAGTATTATATGTTTTCGTGGTAGTGAAATTTTGTAATTTTCCCACTGTTAAAGAAGTCGCTTTCAATGATAGGATATTTCCGATATCTCCGAAGCCTCCTCCTACTAAAACATCCACTGCTAGCGTAGGTACTAAGCCTACTTTTATCGTTTTTCTCTGGACCGTACCGTCCTTCTTTGAAATTTCTATTCTTACCCAAGCAGACGGGCATGGGTGCTTGTCTCCATAATAACATAATGTTGTAATTTATTTTTATGGTCTATCTCTGTTGTATTTATTAGGTCAGTTTGCACATAAGTTTGATCACTGCAAGAATCAATTGCCATTTCAATTAATTCCCCGTTCAGTTTTCCGTATATCTTGTGCGACTCTGCAAATGCTTAATTTTTTTCCCTATTATGGGTCATGGCCCAGGCTGAAGTTTTATGTGGTTTTTGGTCATATGTATTGGGGCAGTTTCTTGCAAAATGCCCCGTGGTACCACAGTTATAGCAAGTTAATTCTCCTTGCGCTGTGTTATAATGCCTATCTTTGTCATACTCATTATTTTGAAATATGTCTGTATCCTAAATTTCTTCTCTTATTTCGGTCCACCTATTTGCCATTTCCGCCATTTCTTCGCTTGTTTTCGGGTTCTTTTCTTTTAAATATATTTTCAATTCTCTGTGGGTATTTTCTAAAAAATTTTCCATTACTAATTTATCTATTATTTTCTTTATCTTTTCTTTAATTTTTTCCGGGTCTTCTAACATTCTATAATTTTCTAACTCTAGCCCTTTAAAACACATATCTTTCAATTTGTACAAGAATTCTTTATATGTTTCGTTGTCTCGTTTTCTTTCGATTCTAAACATTCTTTGAAAGTGCTCGGGGGAGAGTTGAAACTTTTCAAAAATGGTTTGTTTTGGTCTTTCAAAATCTTTTGAGTAGTCCATTGGTAATGCTTTATATGCAAGTTGTGCTTTGTAGTTAAGGAGGGGCTGTATTCTGGTCACCAAATTTTCTCTCGGCAATCCGCTTAATTCCGCCGTTTTTTCAAAATTGTATATGTATAAATATACATCTTCATTTTCTTTCATTGGTTGAAGGTTTATTGACTGCATTACCTATATTGTAAACGATTTTTGAGGCTCTTGGGAATTTCTCCGTGCAATCATTTCCATTATTTATTTTCTTTCCTCTCTGTCTGCCTCCTTCTTTTTTCTCTGGCTATCCTATCAGCCTCTCCCTTTCGTTCTCTATCTATTCTAATATTCTCTTCTCTCTGCTCTCTAGCTATCCTTTCTTTCTCTCTTTCTTGTCTATCTTTCTCTCTTTCTTTCCCCATGAAATTTAATAGTTTTTGTGTCATGTCTATTTGGGTACTTTTTTGCGAGTTCCTGCTGGAAATTGAGCTACTACTACTCCTGCTACTTGGCCTACTATGATTCTCACTGTCTTTATATTCTTTTAATTCATTTTCTGAGTCTGCTCGTTGTATAATATTTTCTTTTCCCCGCAACTCCCCTAATTTTTTTACCTCCTCTGAAGGGTGAGTTTGTTTTGTTTTACTCGTTTTTTCATGTAATGATTTTTCCTCATGTATTATCGCCACTGTTTCTTTTGTTCGGGTTTCTCTATCTGTGAATAATTCTTTCTGCATTTGTCTTAGACTTTTTTCTTCTTCCCTGGTTCGTACCGGGGATCGTTCTATTACTGATTTTGTTTTGAAAATTTCCTCTTCACACGTCCCAGAAATGTCTATTTCACCTGTTGAGTGATATATTGTTCTATTTGATGGTGTTTTTCTTAGGGTATTTCCAGCGGGAGTCACATACAATTGTGTGTCTGAATCCAATTTTTGTTTTACCGCGGTAGACCTTGTCTGAATTCTCCGTTTGTCCGCCATTATTCCAAGATTTACTTAACGTCTTCCGTCCAAATGAAAATCCTTTCATCAATACAACTTCCGGTCTTTCGCGAAAAATTGCTGCGTCTCAATTAGCCTTATTTTTGCACACTAATTAGTTGCGCGATATATTGATTCGTAAACTTATATACCTATCTATTCAATTAGGCACAGCCCAAATACAAAAAATTTCTTTGCTATTTTTTTTTATATATGTAACCACAATAGGCTACACTTGTAGGCTAAATTACTTGTCTCTTCGAAACCGCAGAATTCTTTTACTATCAGATTTACTGATAGGGCCTTAAATTGCTGCCACCACTTTATTGTCTTGTAATCTACGGGGGTCACCACTTATTGATGAAAAATGGCACATCAAGTTGCTATGCCGCTCAATCAAGGGGGATAACCCCTTGTCGGCCCAAAGTAGTAGGATTCCAGCGGTTACTCCCGGGGTTCCTTGTCTACTAGCTTGATGGAATAGTCCCAGGGGCCACATTTAAGGACAAGGGTTACCGGTAATATTTCTAACTATTCTCTTTAGACTCGACCGAGGCTGAAAAGCTAAAAGAGTATATAGTATAAAAAAATCTTACTGTAATCAAGACACGCTACAAAAGGAACTGACTAAAAAAATTAACTCTTTCCTCCAGCCCGCTGCGCCAGCTGCGTGACTGGACGGGGTAACGGGGTGGTAATAAACTTTTCCAGCCAATCCGAGGGCTTACTAAGCTACTGGTCAAACCTCCCTGACTGCGCAATTTAATACCTCGTGGTCTATTAACCAGCTACGCAATTAGAAGGACATAAAATGGCGCCACAAAATAAAAGGAAAATTAATAATTATTACTAGGGGAAGGAAAATAATTAAGGGGCCAAAAGAAAGGAATCTGGGAGGGACATTTATCTTAACAAACTGGGACCAAGGGTTCCAACAAAAGATATTTCTTACTCAAGTGTCTTCTGTCGGCCTGCTAATGCGCCATTGATTTACTGATTTCCACCATGAAAAAATGCAGCCGTTAAGAGTTGCCATATTATCTGGGAGAAATTTTTTGTTGTAGCTTTCTGTTCTTGTAAAATAAATGAGATTATTTTTTTTGGTTTTTATTGATGCTTCAGGGAAACTGAATCCTGAGAACTAGATATTAGACTGTAGACCGAGGAAACTGAACAACGCTAGTGATGGAAATCCAATAAACCAATAAGAGAACGGGAAATCCAGCGAAAAAGATAGAAATCCAATGAGGATCTTAAAATCCAACATGTTGTTTTGTCAACAAATTGAAAATACAATTCGGGTATGGGAGTTCAACAAATTGTTTCTCAACAAATTGGAAAATCAATAATGACCACGGAATTCCAAAATAGTCTCCAATATTCAATTTCAGCTGTTGAAATTCCAATTTTGTTGTTGATAAACATTACAAACAATTTTTTTGAATTTCAAACAATCTTTTATACTGTGTGGGGCTATTGGGCTAGCAGAACTTATAAAAGTGGTGTTTAATGACTCATTTGAAAGCTATTGCTCTTATATACGTGTTTTTTTTCAATTTTACATTCGTAAGCGCGATATTATACTGAAAACCTATCTTATGGTGCCACTTCTTAAGTGAAAAAGCTCTGAAGTACAAAACAAGTATGATTGTAATAATTATATTCCGGAACCCTAAACTATAAGCTCACAATAACCTCTCCCATAAAGTCTCCAACTAGTCCCCGTAGTCATCCTCATAAATTGTCTGCTCATCAGTAAGCTACTGGCACATTAGCAGGGTACCACACAGCCGTAGATAGATTTTTAATGGCTCAATTATAAGCTATTGCTTATATTTACTAGGTTTTTAAAAATTTTACCATCTAGTAGATTTCACAGATTGTAATGTTAACTAGTTTATGAGGAGAATTTGCAATGAACTCTTTGTCATGGTTGAAGCATTAGCTGCAAAATAGTAAAGAGTGATTCACAGCGCATAGTAACTAAAAGTTAAAAAATGTTAAAACGGTCATTTTTCTTGTTTATTCCAGGCCTAGTGGGTTACTAGAGCATCATAGGTAAATGTTTAAGAGCTCATTCAAAAGCTATTTCTCATATGTACGTGGTTTATATAAATTTAGCCGTGTGCAAGTGGCATATGGGAAGAAAAAAGGCACTTCTTATGCCGTTTCTTGAGGAGTGGGGCTAGCGGACTACCAGAACATCTTAGATAGATTTTTGATAGCTCATATAAAAAACATTGCTCATATTTACGTTCTTCCTATAAATTCCACCATCTGTAAGTTTCAAATAGCACTAAAAACGGCGCTTTTGGTGCCATGTCTCAAGTGGAAAAGCTAGAGCGAGTGGGCTATATAGTTGATATATAGTGGCAACGCTGGTGCGATTACGTCTCTGAGCTATTCCTTGCGAAATAATATTGTGTCAACGGTAAAAGCTACCGATTTCGCGTTAATCAGATATCGACTCCCTAAAATTCAGTGAATCGACTGTGATAAAAATCCCGACTGCAAACCTCCATCTCGTCTCATTCCTGGATCTTTCATTTCAAACAAAATGGCCCGAATTTTACAGTGCAGTGTTGCCACGTGCTGTAGTGAAGTTACAAAAGTCCAAAGCCCCCCCCCCCCCCCAAAAAAAGACTACAGTGACGATTTCCAGAATAAGCAAGCAGAAGAGGGGAGGTTTCTTGTTGCAAGTGCCGTCGTACTTGCCAGGAGTGGCGTCTCCCTTAAACTGTGGGTATTAGGTAGCAAGAACCCACGCTTCCCTTGCTTATCGGCGCTGAATATGGCACAGACGAATTTACATCTCAACCCAATCCTGAATTTTCTCCAGTCAAACAGAAAGCTGGATCTAGCGTTGCTGCCGAAAATGACTTGCGATTTCATCGAGTTAACAGTATTACGCGACGCTAAATTGGAGCTCATTCAGATAACATTCCCTGCAAGAGCCTCTCAAGCTACGGAAAGCCGAACAAAAGATTCAGCGACTTCAGAAATCCTGGATTTGCTAGCTGAATGCGACCGGAACAACATCCGACTTCCAAGTTTTGTCATCACTCATCCTTCCCAAGTCCCACAGGTCCCCTAGAGCAATTTCTCTATCCTGTTAGGAGAAATACAGGATCTGAAGAGCTCTATGTCCGTGGTCAAGCAGTATACGACAGGTGTTAAATTGACTGCCTCCCTAGCCATTGGTGCTACAGCAGCAAAATACAACGATCAACCAATTTTTACTGTAATCGTCGAAGACGCTCCATATATGGACCCCTGACTAGACTACAAACATTTGGTCAACTGCAGTCTGAAGATTGGCATACAAGGGGTCAGGCAACTGAGAAATAATAAGCTTCAAGTCAAATTCAGTGACGTTGTAAAAGCCAAAGCTTTTTGTAGTGAGGCCCCTAGCATCCTTTCCGCAAAATTGCCAAGTGGCAGCCAAAACAGCATAAAATGCAAACTGAGGGAAGAAAAATCGTCTGGAATAATAAGAGGACTTTCCATTGATGTGGATGCTAACGAACTGGTAAAGTATAATCCAGGCCTTGTAGAGGAAGCTCTCCGCTTCGGACAAAGCGAAACGGTCAGACTGACTTTCAAAAATAAACTGACCATGAACTTTGCCATGTCTAACGGAATCAAGCTTGGATACGACTTTACCCGGGTAAAAGAAGTACAAGGAGGCCCCAAGAAGATGTTTCAGATGTGAAAGCTACGACCATCTCATCGAAAACTGCAAGAACAGTCCCAGATGCTCTAGATGTGCTGGACCTCACACTAGTAACAAAGACACGCCATGCAACGAAGACCCCAAATGAGTTTCTTGCGAAGGTTTTCATGTCTGCTTCAGTCTAACATGCCCTAAATTAAGAGAGATTCCGAAAAACAAGAGTAAACAATGAATAGGCCTCTTAAAGCTCTTAGTCTGAATATAAATGGTTGTCGCAATAAAGAAAAGGCCATAGACGATCTTCTCCACATTTATGACATAATGTTTATCCAGGAGCATATGCTTTCTGGACTGAATACAAACTTCCTCAACAGATCCTGGTCCCACGATGTCTTCATACAACCCGCAATATCTACGGCAGGGCGTCCGTTTGGAGGCCTGGTAATATACGCTAGGAGGGAACTATCGGCAAAGCCGTTAATTAGATGCAGTAATCTATTATGTGTTTTCTGCTGAGGGAATTGAGGTCATCAATTTATACATGCCCACTAACTACAAAAATGCTGTCTCTCTAGCGAAATTCTCAAAAGCAGCAGATACCCTTGGACGACATTTGGAGTGTCTTGAGCGTTGTTGGAGTAAGTGGCTAAAAGCAAGTGGCCTCAACTGTGACCCTACCAAGGACCATACACTGTATGATATTTTTCTAAACTGCCTCCCAACCTCTTATAATATCTGACCGAAGCCCCTGGATTTTACGTACACCCATACTAGTGGTCATACGTCAAATATTGACCATGGACTTTCGTCCACATCCATCCCTGGTCTTGCAGTTACAGTGTGCACTGACGATCCGATTAGTGACCTTGCCGGAATTTCATTCCACCTGCATTCAGCACAGAGCACTAATAACGCCTGTTCCAGAAGGTGGGTCTACAAGCAAAACTGGCAGAAGTGTAATATTGCCCTATATATTGCTACTGTTGCTTCTGTCCTTAGTAGCATAAAAGTTACGTTTAATCTACACTGTACTGGTCCTTCCAACATGGCAGCCTCTATTGAACTCAGCACTTACTATCATCAAGTTACCCACGCTCTGAAAGCTGCCGAATCAAGAGCGGTTTCTGCAAGAAGAGTCAAAATTGGAACAGAGAAACCGATGTGGTCTGAATCCATCGAACTCTAGACGGCTAAACGACGTGCTAAAATGTGACTAAATATTTGGATTGCTTGCGGAAGACCGTTACGCGGGACTGTATTCGAGCTGAAACGGAGTACAAAACGCAAATACAAAGCTGACATGAAAAAGTACCGTATTATCGGGCAACAGTTCACTGAGAACAAGAAATCATGGCGAAGTCTAATTAGACCGGACGACCGTGCACCTAATACTTCCCTGACAATGCATGGCTGGCACTCTTACTATACTTCGGTATACGGAGACGAGAATCTTGCCATAACCAACCAGTATGAAAAGGAAGTCACCAGCTGGCTTGCGCGCTTCTCGGGACAGCGCTGTGTTGTTCCCATATCCCTGGAAAAGATCAAAATCTCGGTCAAAAAGGCACTTTCCAAAGGAAAAAATGGGACA
The DNA here is from genome assembly GCF_049724085.1 of Artemia sp. Qi Xiang Cuo. Classification (NCBI taxonomy): domain Eukaryota; kingdom Metazoa; phylum Arthropoda; class Branchiopoda; order Anostraca; family Artemiidae; genus Artemia; species Artemia sp. Qi Xiang Cuo. The sequence continues at coordinate 4,670,670 of NC_142810.1, forward strand.
GATGGCGACGGTCTCACAACAAAACATCTTAAGCACTTACCTGAAAGTTTCTATTCCCACCTTCAGCTTATCTTCCAGATGTGCATCTCCAGGGGTTTTGTACCAAAAAGTTTCCTGAAAGGAGTCATCACTTCTATCGCCAAGAAAGGAAAAGATCCCAATGACTGTAAATCTTACAGACCCATAACAGTCTCCTTCATCCTGAGCAAAGTGATTGAGTATGTGATCTTCTCCGAGCTGGATACTGGAGATTTCGGGGATAATCAACTTGGATTCCAGAAAGGTCTCGGTTGTCCAGAGTCTCATCGCCTTCTTGCTAATGTACTCATGGACTCAGAGAGAAACAAGTCGTCTCTCTATATGTGTACTATAGATATTTCAAAAGTGTTTGACAGCGTCAACCACATGCAAGCAATGAATACTCTACTGCTGAGTGGTGTAAGTGCGACCATAGTGAAAACATTGAAATTCTGGTATGAAAATTTAATAGTTTCTGCCAAATGGAAAGATAGAACATCAGATCCCACCAAAATCGAAAGAGGCGTGAGGCAAGGGAACGTTCTTAGTCCTCTCATTTTCAAACATGCGATTTCCAAGATTCTGGACCGCATCTCGCCCTCCCTTATACTTCACGGTACCGACCTGTCTTACCTTGCATACGCTGACGACGTCCTTCTGCTCAGTACATCGAAAGCTGACTTACAAGATAACCTGAGTCGACTCCACAGTGACTTTCTTTCTATCGGAATCTCTATGAATATAGAGAAGTGCGAGTTTTTAACCTTCAAGGCACCTAAAAGTGAATCTGTGACCCTTGGCAATCATGCAGTCCTTGCAGTGTCTGAGCTACGATATCTGGGTATCATGATTGCAGAAATGATCGGTAAAACCAGGCAATCCATCGTCAAGCAAACAACTACCGCCATTAAACGTGCTTACGGGTCTATAGTGCCGAATCGTGGACGCTACTCCTGGAAATCTCTAGCCTCAATTTATCGTTCAGTTTGCCAGCCACATGTAATCTACCTTGCCGGTGCATCCCATGTGCTGACAGTGAGAGACTGCGAAAAAATCCGAAAGTGCTACTATAAGTATGCAAAATTTTTACTGTATATGTCCAAGCGATACCGGAATTCTCGATTGGAAAAATATAGACTTCCGGAGCCATCCTAGCAATGGTCGGCCATTCAGGACAATTCAGTGTTCAAAGTCAGCTTGATGAGACGTCGTTTCTCACCTGCATTTGTTTGAGTTTCGTATTTTTTTTCTTTTTTGTTGTGCTCCACTACAATCTTTTTGTAGATGGTGGGTAATTAAATTATTATTATTATTAATGGCTCATTTGAAAACCTTTGCTCATATCTACGTGCTTTTTATCGATTCTACTTTTCGTAAATGAGGTATAGCACTAGAAACTACATTTTTGGTGCCACTTCTTAAGTGGAAAATCTTGGAAGCATAAAACGGTATCATTGTAATACTTATGGTCCAAAACCCTTAACTGGAGGTTTGCAAGAACACCTCCTGCAACTTTCTCCTTCAGTCCCCCTTAATAAGCTACACAACTAAAGTTATAAGCTACACAAACACCAATATATTAAATTACATTATTAGAGGCGTGGTTCTGTCAGTACAGCGCTAGACTTCAAATTAGATTATCATGCGTTCGATTCAAGCTTGGATTTTTTTTTCAATTATGGTTTGTCCCTTCTTCTGATTACTTTTTAGATAATCCACTATTTTTGTGAGCCTGATGCAATCATTTTTTAAGGCATATCCCGGGAAGGCAGATTTTAAACCTATTACACGTATCTACATGCTTTTTTCAATTTTACCCTCCAAAAGTGCCATATAGCACTAAAAACGGCAGTTTAGGTACCACTATTCGATATGTGCAATTCCTCAGAGTTCTTTTGGATGAAAATTTATCGTTTAAGCGGCACGTTCAAGTAATAAGAGTGAAAATTTCCCGTGGACTTGGAATCATCCGTAAATTAAAGCGTTCGTTTCCTTTTCTTATGCTCCGTCTTTTATATTTCTCTCTAATTTTCCTTTATATATGTTGCTGTTCGTCTGTGTGGATGTCTACCTTTCCTTCTGTATTTGCTGCTGTTCATGTTCTTCATGAGAAAGCGTTAAGAGTTCTCCAGCCAACTACACTCACTCCTGTTGATCTCCTTAAGATTAAAAATATTTATGTCATATCTCTACCTTCGTTGACATATCAATTCTTCCACGGAGATTTCCCATTTTGTTTTTCTGGACTACTTAAACTAGTAGGCAAAGTAAATTTGTATGCAGTTCGAAACTGGGAGGATGTGATGATTCCGACTACTCCCTCGGTTTGTTCAGACTTTAGTCTGGTCGTGACTGTGGGACGTGCTTGGAACTTGGTTCCTGCTGAGATTCGTCAGTTACGAACACTTAGCTCCTTTAAAAGACATACCGTATGAAAAGTTTCTTATTAAAGGTAAATATTTAATAATTTTTAGTTGTTTTATGTTTTTTTTAAGGGGGGGGGTTGTTTTGTTTGTTGGCTTTGCATCCTCGGTGATGTAGAGGATTTTATTTTGTTATTTATTGTCGGGTGATAAGAGGTCGCTGTTTCGTGTGGACTGTCGGTGAGTTGACTTTTTTTCCTTATAGATTTATAAATTAGACATTGTTTAGTATTCTTTATGCCAAGTTTTAATATTAGTCATTTATTCTGTGTTGTTTCCCAAATAACGTGCCATTGAGCCCTTTGGGATATTGTTTTTGTTATTGTCATTTATGGAAATAAATGGAACTTGAACTTGAACTTCTTAAGTGGAAGAGTTTGGAAGCATCAAACGGTACCATTACAATAGTTATGGTCCAAAACCCTTAACTTGAGGCTTATATGATCCCCTCACATATACTCTCACTCCAGACCATCATAGTAAGTTTCATAAATCAACTAGTCATATTAAAGGTAAAAGATTATTGCGAAAACAAATTAAATAAAACTAAAAACTTTTCAACTAAACATCTACCAAAAATAAAGCTAGATTGATCAACAGTTTTGAATTGAACCTTCAAACTTCACTCTGTGATGAAGCCTGTGTGCTAGTTCTAACGGCGGTAATTGAAGGGAAGAGGCTTCCTTGCCTCCTTAGTTTTTGCTCTTGCCTAGGTTTTGAAATCACCTTTTTTTGGTCATTTTATTGTAAAAAGCACTTGTTTCATTTGAAAAAGTTGGGGAAACAACCGAAAGTGCACTTTGTGGGAATGTGCTATCAAGTCAAATTTATAAAAAGCGATTAAGTATAAATATAAGCTTTTAAATGAGCCCTTAAAAAGCTTTCTTTTGTTACAGAAGTCTCCTAGTTTCTACTAGTCAGAAGGTGATTTATAAGGTCCTTTCTTCATTATAGCTTTTTTCAGGCAAAGTCAGCCAAGCAAAAGCAGCTTTTTGTTCAACGAAAAACAAACGTTCATGAAAAATATGTATTGTTTTGTGGAGTATGGATAATGAACTTTATGTTATAGACTGAAAGTTTTTCGTAGTAGTCAAGGTTGTTTCTATTTTTTTCTAGAGCTGTCTTATCTCCCCTAGATCGGTGATAATTAAAAGTTATATTAAAAATAAGTTTGCAGCTGAAACTAAGAAGTGACACTAAAACTTAAAACGAGCATACATTATTCCATATAATCAGAAAATATTATGGCAGTGTTGTTTTTTAATTAAATTTAAGTCAAAAACGACAAAAAATTAAATTTAAAAAAAACAAGTTTTTCTGAGGGAAGTAAAGAGTGAAGTTGAAACTTAAAAAGGACTAAAATTATTACTTCGCAGCCTATTTGATATACGTTAATATAACTAGCACAAATACACAAGCTAATTATGTTGCCCTATGCTTTTATAATTATAAAAACTAACACTTCACTAAAAACACAAAAAAATATAGGTGTTTTGGTACAGTAAAAGCAAACCAATTAAGCACACTTTTTATAGAATCAAAATAATACCAATCCCTTTTAGGATCAATCCCTTTTAAGATAAAGCAACAACCCATTTTAGAATTGTCTTTATTTTTTACGTTTAATTTTGGTATCCTTTCTGTACAATGGCTCAGTTCAATAAGTGGCTCTCGTTTTGGTTCTTAAAAGGACATGTCATGATTAGTTTGTACACAAGTTCGAAGTAAGGCCATCTTGATAGTACTAGGACTATAGACTAGCTTAATTTGAATCATGGCTTGAAATTCACTATTGTATAGAGAGCAATAATCGTATTTCCAGGGTTCATATTATGTCTTATTTGATCTTCATTTCAAGTGATACTAAAGCATATTTCTTACAATTTAAGACTGTATATTACCCACTATTGGTATTATAGCTGGTGAGAGTAAAATGCTGCTTGATAAATCAATCCAATATTTCTGTATGTTGTTTAATTACTTCGCTGTTTTTAAAAAATATTTAATTTTACGCTTATGTTCTTGAGATAATTTTAATTGTATACTGAAAGTTACTGATGTCACAGCTGGTGTAAGACTATGAAAAGCTTTATAGATTTGTTTAGTGTTATCAGGCTACATGCTTAATTTTGACTCTTAAATCAATAATCCTGTTTTTTATACTTGACTTTTGGGTTTTCAGTAAAGCGCTAGTTTTGTATAATCATAAAAGCATAGGGAAAAATAATTAGTTGGTCTATTTGTACTAGTTATATTAACATATATTAAATAGGCTGTGAAGTAATAATTGTTGTCCGTTTAAAGTTTCAACTTCGCTCTTTACTTCCCTCGTAAAAACTTTGTTTTTTTAAATTAATAAGAATATTAAACGATTGTTATAGCGCAATAAAAAGAAAATATTAGACTACTGTTAAAGTGAATTGTAAAAATATTAGACGGTTTTTAAGGCGCATTATAAAAATATTAAACGACTGTTGAGGCGCATTATAAAAATATTAATCAGGTGCTTAGGATTATTATAAAAATAATAAAAATTTGGTGAAAATGAGCAAATTTTGAGATTATCAATTTAAAATCTATTTTATGCTAAAAGAAAAAAAAACGTTGAGTTAACTAAGAACTATAGTGTCATTTGCGAAAAATAATTCAAATTTAAATAATCTCGTGTCTTATATTAGATCCCTTGTCGTACGATTTCAAGTGTATGGCATATAATCCTCTGGGGGAATAACCTAGTACTATTAGCATTACTTCAGAAAATCCAAAATAGATCTTCTTCTTCTAATAATAAAAATTTTAAAAATTTCAAAATCTTCAACCAAAACATGTAAAAACATTATACAAACAAACAAGAAACTGACAGAATGGCTTCGACACTTACCCTCGTAAAAAAGTAGCTCGAACTTTTAATTTCCAATCAAATGAGCCTACAGCAAAGTTTATAAAATCATCTCTTTAACAAAAACTTATTTGTTAACAATAGGCAACTAGAAGAACTTATAGTCCTTGCCCCATGGGCGGGGGGCTGTTTACCCCCAAGACAGTTTTTTGGCTTAGGCATATTTTGAAAGACAATAGATATTTCAAAATTTTAATTGGGTCCATTTGGGGGAAAAAGTATAAGGAAGGGGAGGGATTGGTTGCCATCTAATTACTTTTTACTTTTAAAAGAGAACGAGAGCTTTTGATTTCTAATCAAGTGAGCTGTTCTTAGAAAATCATGAGTTTTTAGAACAAAAATAATAAACTAACAATAAAACATATAAGTCTTCTTTCCTTTATGACCTTTAATTTTCTAATGTCTAAAACTTAATAGTATAAAAAAATAAGATAAAGTTCAACTCTATGAAGTTTGATTTTATGATTTATTTCGATTTAAATTAATCCTATTTTTACTTCATAGTAAAAAAAAAATCATAATTAATTTCGATAGAATCATTTTAGCATAGCTGCCTTCATTCTTTGAAGGTACCCTTCATTAAATGATCTGAAAGAAAATATGAGATAACCATGCACAAACAGTGTATAGAGCGACGGGATTCAGACACACAAATACACTTTCGTTGCCAATGGGATGATATTAAGGGTCAGGTTTGATGCTAGGGTAGGGACAGGGCTGACTGTGTCAAACCTTCCGTCTGTGGTCCTGTTCTCACTAATATCAGTGCACACCTGCCCCCTTTTCTTGATACAAAAAAAAAACTTACTTGCTATCAATGGGAAATTGGCATAAGTGGAAGTCTTTTTCCGGTGGCTGTTGAGGGTTTGTCAACCACTGAGTTATAGTTATTTGACTATAGACTCTTATAAAGCAAACTCTGAACTTTTAATTTTTAATAAAATGAGATTCCTTCAAAGTTTATACAACCCTCTCTTCTATATAAGCCTTATATAACAACAATAGGCGACTAGCAGAATTTAGGGGGTGGACTGGGCTGGCTGTGCACAAAATTCACAGGGTTTTTTGGGGGTGAGGGGGATGGGAGGTAGTCTGGCCATGAAGGGAGGGCCAGGGGTTAGCTCCCGTGAATTTTGAAAAAAAATATTGCTGATAAGTTTTTTTGTCAGGGGAGGTTGGGTCATGTATAGAAAGCTAGGGGTCAGCTCCCTTTGTAATAAAAAATGTTATTATTGTATTTTGCGGGATTAAGGGTCGCACCACTAAGAGGGGGGCAGGGATCAGCTCTATTGATTTAAGGAATACAACATTGCTAATTGTATTGTTGTAGTGTTTGTTTTATTTTGTTGTGGGGGGGGGGACTCGGGAACACAGAGGGAGTTCCAAGGGCCAGCTCCCTTGATTTTGCAATAAAATATCGTTAATAATGTTTTGGGAGAGATTCAGTGGTTGGGCCAAGGAGGGAGGGCCAGGAGTCAGTTCCAATGAGTTTTAGAATAAAACATCGTTAATAAGTTGTTTTTAATTGTTTTCGGGGGGGGGGGGGTCAGGCCATGGAGAAAGGGTCATTTGTCAGCTCCCATGATTCTTGTCATAAAATATCGTTAAACCTTATTTTTTGTGAGGAGGGCATGAAGGGAGGGCCAGGGGTCAGGTTTCATGATTTTGGAATAAAGTATCGCTAATAAATTTTTGGGAGAGGGGGGGAGGGCTGAAGATGGAGGACCAGGGGTCAGTTCCCATCATTTTTTGAATAAAATATAGTTAATATGTTGTTTTTTTACAACAGGTGTGTGTTCCCCCACCAGTGGTGGGGGAGGGGGCTTGTTGCTCTTCTGTCACTTTTGTTTCTTATAAAGATAACTAGAACTTTCCATTCTGAATCTAATGAGCCCCTTCCAAAGTTTATATGACTACCCCTTCCAAAAAATCTTATATACCCTGGGCCATAACTCAGGGCTCAGGGGGGGGGGGGGGGGGGGCTATATGCCCTCCAAACGCTTTTGACTCTTAAAAGGGGAACAAGATCTTTCAATTTCTAATCATTTTAGCCCTCTCCGAAGTTTATGCGAGCACTCCTTCTCTAAAAGCCTTATATGCACCTGGGGCATAACTTGCAACACTTGCCCCGGGGCTCTGGGGGGTTGTTTTGAACCCAAAGTTACTATTATCTTATTTTTGAATTATTTTGAACAACAAGCTTATCTAAAAAAAAAATGATGTACTTTGTGGAAAAGATGGTGTAGGGGGAGTCTAGTTGCTCTCCGTTCACTTTTGACTCTTAAGATGAGAACTATAACTTTCAATTTTCAATCAAATAATCCCCCTCTGAATTTTCTAAGACCACCCCTTCCATAAAAACTTTATAGAGTCCCAGGGCATAACTTATAACCCCCGCCCCCGGGCTCTGGGGGTTGTGTTAACCCTGAAGTTTATGTTATTGAAGCTTTTAATATTTTAAACAGAATGGCTTTCTCAAAATTCTGATCAGATACATTTGGGGGAAAAAGGCCTGGGAGGTACCTAGTTGCCCTCCAATCTCCTTGACTCTTAAAAACTGAGCTGAAAGTTTCCTTTTCATTCAAATGAGCCCCCTTTGAAGCTTGTAGGAGTACCGCTTTCATAAGAACCATATATGCCCACAGGTCATTACCTGGGCCTACCCCTGGGGCTCAGGGGTTTGTGTCGACCTCGAAGTTTTTGGTATCTGATCTTTAAACTATTTTTAACAAAATGACTATCTCAAAATTTGTATCAGATAAATTTGGAAAAAAAAGCATTGGGAGCCTAGTTGCGCTCCAATCACTTTTAACTCTCTAAAGTGCACTAGAACTTCCAATCGAATGAGACCCCTCCGAAGTTTATACGACCACCCCTTCCATATGAAATGGCCCTGGGAAAAAAATGAATAAATAATAAAACATTGAAGCCTTGTGCCCTTTACTATAGTTGAATCTATGGCGTTGCCTCTGATGAAGGCCACTAGAACTTTCAATTTTTAATCGAATAAGGCCCTTTTAAGTTTCTACGACAGCTCACTCCATAGGAAGTGCCTTGGAAAAAAATTCATTGCGCCTACTTTGCTCTTTACTTATGCCGTACTATTGTGCAGCCTATGATATATTCAGTTACCATTGGATTAAAAAAACTAATTTCATCAAACCATCTCTTTGCCCCTGTAGGAAAATTCTTCAAGATGTCATTCCGCTATAGGGTATGAATTTGCACAGACTAACAACAAACAGAATAGCCCCTGATATAATTAAATAAAAAAAACAAGTTTTTTAAACTGAAAGTAAGGAGCGACATTAAAACTTAAAACGAACAGAAATTATTCCGTATATGAAAGGGGCTGTCCCCTCCTCAACGCTTCGCTCTTTACGCTAAAGTTTTTTATTGTTTTAAAAAATAAAGTTGTGAGACAGAGTCAAACTTTAGGGTAAAGAGCCAGGCGTTGAAGAGGGGACAGCCCCTTTCATATACGGAATAATTTCTGTTCGTTTTAAGTTTTGATGTCGCTCCTTACTTTCAGTTTAAAAAACTTGTTTTTTTTTATTTAATTTCTGATCGTTTTTTAGTTAATGCAGCTTTCATTTTGGCTCACCGTCATTGAATAAGTAAACAAAATTTGCATAAAAATCTTACTTTTCTTTTGCTAAATGGATGTCTCTAAATTTGGTTATGACGTAATTTATAAATTAACTTACGTAACTAACTTCTATATTCGTATATTTTTCTTCTGGCAAAAAATACAAAGTTGCAGATTTTTGTAAATATGAGCTTGAAACCTATGTAATAGGGTTTTCTGATACGCTGAATCTGACGGTGTGATTTTCATTAAAATTATTTCACTTGTAGGGGATGTTTCCCCCCTCTTTAAAAAATCGGGTAAATTTTCTCAGGCTCGTAGCCTTTGATGAGTAATACTAAACTTAATAAAATTTATATATTTATAATCATTATTATAAAAAAATTCTTTTTATATATTCATTGAAATCAAATTCAGTTTTTAAAATTTTCGATTACTATTGAGCCGTATCGCTTGTTTTTTTCATTGTTTTTTTTTTTAATATATATATGTTATTATGTGTATTATGGGATTCTCCCCTAATTAAAAAAAAACCAAATTAATGAAAAAGTTAAAAAAAAATTTTATTAAAAAACCCCTGAATAACAAAGGCCGTTGATTTGTAATAGATAGCTCCTTTTAAATCACTAAAAAAACTTTCGTGTAAAAAGCGTGGTTTTGAGTGGGGGTACACCCCACTCACATACCTTATAATTCCTGTTTGTTTTAAGTTCTAATGTTGCTTCTTACTTTCAGTTGAAAAAACTTGTTTTTTTTTTATTTAATTTCTGATCGTTTTTTAAATAATGCTTGGAAATCCGGCGCCCCCTTCATAGAAATGTCCCTTAACCCAAAGAAATATCCTCCACGGAAAGATTCTCCAGAGTATCCCCCTCCTCTAGCCCCCCTCGAGAAAAAAATCCTTCCTTAAAATGTCTGTATACTTCCCAATAATCAATAAATAATGCTGGCAAGTCCGGCGCCCCCTTCATGGCAATTTACCTTCCCCCATGAAAACTTCCTTCATGGAAAGATCCTCCAACATAACCCCGCCCCCCCCCTCACTACCAGAAAAAAACCCTCCTGAAAACTTATGTATACTTCCCAATAACCAATACTATATGTTAACATTGGGACTTCGGGGGATTAAGTCATCCTAAAAGACATATTTATGATATTTTCGACCATGCTGAACAAAATGACAATCTCAAAATTTTGATCCGGTGACTTTGGGAAAAAAATGAGCAGGTGAGTGGGCCTAGTTGCCCTCCATTTTTTTGTCACTTAAAAAGGGCACTAAAAATTTTAGTTTCGGCTCGAATGAGCCCTCTCACGATGTTCTAGGACCACTGGGTCGATACGATCACCCCTGGGAAAAAAACAAAAAAAAAACAACAAAAAAACAAATAAACGCGCATCCGTGATCTTTCGTCTAGCAAAAAATACAAACTTCCATATTTCTGTAGATGGAGCTTGAAACCTCTACAAGTAGGGTTTTTTGATACACTTAATATGACGGTGTTATTTTCATCCAGATTATATGACTTTTAGGGGGTCTTCGTACCTTTTTTGAAAATCAGCCAAATTTTCTCAGGCGCGTTACTGTTGATGGGTAGCACAAAACTTGATGAAAGTTTTATATTTGAAATCAGCATTGAAATCTGGTTCTTTTGATTTATCTATTGGTATCAAAAACCCGTTTTCTAGAGTTTCGGTTACCCTTGAGCCGGGTCGCTCCTCACTTACAGTTCGTTACCACGAACTGTTTGATATGGCAGATAATAAACATAAAAGGCTTATTCACATTAAATGACAGAGGTCCTCTACTATATTTTGAAAATTTCCTTACTGTAACCACTGCTGCTTCTATTCCTTTTTGTCAACGTCAAAAAATGCTAGGTGGAAGAAACGCTTTTCATCTGAAGATACAATACCTAGATCTGCTTTTCCAGGAATTAAAAAGGTCCTTTATGCCCATTTCGGTCTTTTTTTTCTGAAATGTCAACTCAATCTTGATTTTTGGTAAGGACACTTCAATCTTTTTTATTGGGGTCCTCAATTATCCCTGATTGGGTGAAAGAGGTCAAAAAGAAGGATTTAAGTTGAATTGGAATATATGACGGATGCTTATTGGAGGGAATATATTGGAATATAGCAGGGATACATATTGTAGAGAACATAGTAAGGTTTATTTTGGAAAATAGTAGGCATATTTATTGTAGGGAGCAAAGAGTGAAGCTTAGTGATTTGTTGTTAGTAGTATTAGTCAAACAGTTCGTGGTAACGAATTAGTCAAACAGTTCGTGGTAACGAACTGTAAGTAAGGAGCGACCCGGCTCAATAGTAACCGAAACTCTAAAAAAACGGAACTTTGATACCAATAGATACATCAAAAGAATCAGATTTTAATTTTGATTTCAAAAATATAAGATTCATTAAGTTTAATCTTACCCATCAAAAGTTACGCGCCTGAGAAGATTTGATGGATTTTCGAAAACAAGGTGAAAGATCCCTTAAATATTAAAGAACATTACTGCTAATCTAACCATCACATTCAGAGTATAAGGGGAGCTTGTTGTAAATAGTTCATAATTTTATATACAGAAATGTAGAATTTTGCCTTTTTTGCCAGAAGAAACATCACGGGTGAGTGTTTCTTTGTTTGTTTATTTGTTGTTGTTTTTGGTTTTTTTTTCCCAGGGGTTTGATTAAAGACACAGGGTTCCTATAAAATCGTCGGCGGGCTCATTAGAACGGAAATTAAAATTTCTAGTGCCCTTTTTAAGTGACAAAAAAAAATGGAGGGCAACTAGGCCCCCTCCCACGCTCATTTTTTTCCCAAAGTCACCCGATCAAAATTTTGAGATAGCCATTTTGTTCAGCATGGTCGAAAATATGATAGAAATGTCTTTTAGGATGACTTGATCCCCCAAAGTCTCCAGGGGGAGGGCTGAAAGTTATGAACTTTACTCAATGTTAACATATAGGATTGGTTATTGGGAAGTATACAGACTTTTTCAGAGGAGATTTTTTCTGGTAGGTGGGGGAAGGAAAGGGTCGGGGGCTATATGGAAGGATCTTTCCATGAAGGAAGTTTTCATGGGGGAAGGGACATTGCTATGAAGGGGGCGCCGGATTTCCCAGCATTATTAAAGAAAAAGATCAGGAATTAAATAAAAAAGAACAAGTTTTTCAACTGATCAACTGATTGTGATTAAGAGGTCATTTTTAAAGAACTGGAAAAAAATTCGAACTATAGTTTAAAGAGCAGGGTATTGACTAGGGGGCGAACCCCCTAATATACGTGTTAAAAATTTATGCATATAGAAGTTCGTTACGTAAGTTAATTCTAAGTTACGTATATTTATTACTAATAAAAACGTTCGTAAATAAAATTAAACAAGTTTCGAAAAAGCCATTTAACCAAATATAATATGCATATTTTGTTTTAATTATTCATGTACGGTGAGCCAAAATCAAAACCTGCATTAATTCAAAAACGTTCAAAAATTAAAAAAAAACAAGTTTTTTAACTGAAAGTAAGGAACGACGTTAAAACTTAAAACGAACAGAAATTATTCCATTTATGAAGGGGGCTGTCCCCTCCCCAACGCGTTGCTCTTTATGCTAAGTTTGACTTTCTCACAACTCTATTTTTTTAAACAATAAAAAAACTTTAGCGTAAAGAGCAATGCGTTGAGGAGGGGACAGCCCCCTTCATATACGGAATAATTTCTGTTCGTTTTAAGTTTTAACGTCGTTCCTTACTTTCAGTTAAAAAAAACTTGTTTTTTTTATTTAATTCAGTCAAAGGTGAATCCTAGATGTGTTATCAATAACAAAAACAAATAAAAAACAACAACGTTGTATTGAATTAGTGAATGACTCACTACAATAACAAACTTTCAATAATAAAATTTTAAACTTTCAATTATTAAACTTTAGTTACAAGATAAGAACCGATTTATTCAAAAATTTCAGTGTTAAATGCATGCTGTTTACATTAAAATTCCAAAAAATATCTAAACATGGAAAATATCGTTATCATTTACAATCTGGCAAATTACAGCATAAAATAAACAGTGTTATCTTTGCTCTTGTAATTGAACTCAATAAGAAGTTTTGTCATACAATAGTCTGTATTTTGGAAGGAAGTTTCCGGCAAAAATGGACAAACTGTGAGTTACATTTTTGCAAATTTTAGCAAATTAAATTTGATTTAGCAAATCAAATTTGCAAATTAAACACATAAACATTGTGTTTACAAAACTTTGAAAACACAGTTGTTAGTTCAGGCGGTGGTTGTGTATAGCGGCAAAACCCATCTTAGAAATTTATTACACTTCATCTAGAAGGTCTATTGAGTTTTTCTACTTCCAAAGTCAAATAATTTTAAGAACATCAAGGGGAGTTTTCCTATCAAATATATCTCTTGTTTTAACGTTGGCGGTATTTTAAACATTAACAAACCAAACATGGTAACGAGGCAAATGAAAGCAACTCAACGTACTCTGCAGTCAAAGATCAAAAAAAATATGAATTTAAGAGACGATTCCTTTATTTTATCAAAATTTGTGAGGCACTATGTCTTCTTAATTGACTTGAATTTCATACTTTGTTTTGGGAGGTAAATCTACGAAATAATAATTTTAAATTTGTTTTAGTTTCTGATTTTTGGAACTAAACCAATTATTGAACATTTACGCTACAAAAAAATTTAAAGTTTTTCTTCTTGTTGCACATCATAATAAATTAGGGCTACATAATTTATTTTTCTTTTGAATTGATTTGGTTGATCCGCTTTAATCAGCCCTGAATCACAAAGGCCGTTTAATTAGAATAGATAGCTCTTTCGAAAGCACTAAAAAAAAAAAATTGTAGCGTAAAGAGCGATGTATTGACTTGGGGGAGAACCCCCTCATATACGTAATATTTTCTGTTCGTTTTAAGTTCTAATGTTGCTTCTTACTTTCAGTTGGAAAACTTGTTTTTTTTTTAAATTTAATTTCTGATCGTTTTTTAAATAATGCTTGGAAATCCGGCACCCCCTTCATAGAAATTTCACTTACCCCAAAGAAACATCCTCCACGGAAAGATTCTCCCGATTAGCCCCCTCCTCCAGCCCCCCCCCCCACCAGAAAAAAATCCTTCCTGAAAATGTCTGTATACTTCCCAATAATCAATACAATATGTAAGCAATAGGCAAAGTTCATAACAAACTTCATAATAAGATTAAACTTGATGAAACTTATATTTTGAAATCAGAATTAAAATCTGATTCTTTTGATATATCTATTGATATCAAAATTCCGTTTTTAAGAGTTTCGGTTACCATTGAGCCGGGTCGCTCCTTACTTACAGTTCGTTACCAAGAACTGTTTGATTAAATAAAAAAACAAACAAGTTTTCTCAACTAAAAAGTAAGGAGCAACATTAAGGCTCAAAACGAACAAAAATTATTCCGCATATGAAGGGGTTACCCCTCACGTTATAGTTCTTAGCACTTTTAAAAGATTCCTTTTCTAATTAAACGGCCCTTGTGTTTCAGGAGTCGTTCTTGAGAAAATGGGAAAAATAGTAAAAACTTTAGCGTAAGGAGCAAGGTATTGAGGAAAGAGTAACCCCTTCATATACGGATTAATTTTTGTTCCTTTTGAGTTTTAATGCTGCTCCTTTCTTTCAGTTGAAAAACTTGTTTTTTTATTTAATTTCTAATTGTTTTTCAAATATTGCCGGTAATATGAAAAATACCCTCTCCTTACGGGGACCTCCTCCTCAGAAAGTTCCTCTCACTTAAAATACACCCTCCCAGTAAAATTTCTTCTGGACAATTCTAGCCTCGTTGAACATCCCCCCCCTCCCACTCCGTAAAATTTCTTGCAGAAGATTCAGCCTGAAAAATTCTCCTTAGCATGCTTTCATTTGAAAAAGAGTTTAAGTTCTAATCGTTTTTTCTATTACTCTAAAAACCCCCCTTCCATGGAAATTATTTCCTGGAAATTAAAACACGCACAAAATTTCCCTATGACAATTCCCCGGAACATCTCCACATGCAAATGTGAATAGGCAAAGCCAAAGTAAGACAAATAAAAAGAGTTTTGTACAGGAATTTTGTCAAATGTCCACAGTGTAAAATTTTCCCTGGAAAGTTCACACCCGGAAATTGCCCTCCACGTGTAAAAGTATCCTTGTGAAAACCAATCCCAAGCACAAAATCTTCCTCCCTCAGATATATATTTGCATACTTCCTAATAGCAAATACTGTACATCAACAATGGGCAAAATTATCACTTAATTTAATTTTTATAACTAACAAAGAAGTATTTGTCCAATAATAGAGTCATACTTACTCCCCTCATTTACCCGTGGAGCCATTTAAACATTTGCCTTTCAATTACTTGGACTATCTGTCTTGGCTTTTCTCTTTCTACAATTAGCCGTGTCTTGATGCCAACTACAAAATACTTGATTTTGAATTCAAAATCAACGAAATTGAAAATCAAGTATTTTGCAGTATGGATCAAGACATGGCTAATTGTAGAGAGAGAAAAGGGAATACAGATAGTCCGAGTAATTGAGAGGCCCATGTTTAAATGGCTGCACGGGTAGAACTATCCTCCAAGGTTTTTTTTTTTGGGGGGGGGGAGTCATGTTATATCCAAAGGCACCATTTTTAGGACTTTTTAACTATGCTAAGTAAAATGGCTATCTCAAAATTTTGATCGGATGATTTTGGAGAAAAAAGGGGCGTGAGAGGGGGGCTAGTTGCCCTCCAATATTTTCGATCACTTTAAAATAGCTCTAAAACTTATAATTTCCGTTCAAATGAACCCTTTCCCAATGTTCTAGGACTGCTGCTTTGATATGATCTAACCTTGGGAAAAGAAAAATAAATAAAGAAAATCAATAAACAAACACCCGTGATCTTTCTTCTGACAAAAAATACAAAATTACAAGAAAATACAAGAAACTTCTACAATAGGGTTTTCTGTAACGCTAAATCTGATGGCGTAGTTTTCATTAAGATCCTTTGACTCTTAGGGGGTGTTCCTTCCCTTTTTCCAAAAAAGGCAAATTTTCTCGTTCTCTCGGCCTTTTATGGGTAACATTAAGCAATCTTATACTTTTGGAATCAGCATAATAATCCCATTTTTTGAAATATTTATTAATATCAAAATTCTGTTTTTGAGTTTTATTGCTATTGAGCCGTGTTGCTTCTTACTTACAGTTCGGTATCACGAACTGTTTGATACTATCAAAGTAAGTGAATTTATCCAGTTGATCGATCTTTTCGTTACCTAACGTCACCTTTTCATTTTCACCTATTCCTAGCCTTAGCAACTTGGTCTTCTTAACTTTAATTTTTAAACCTATTCTAGCACCCTAAACTTGCAAAACCTCCAAAAGTTCATCTATTTTGCTCACTCTTTCATTTACGATGCTTAAATCATCAGCCTAATCTAAAAACAGGAGAGTTTTCATTTCCCATTTGATTCCATGGTCTCCCATTGCCTTTCATGTGCTCCTTAAGACATGTGCATGAAAAGGATCCAGTTAAATATGGAAAGAACACAACCCTGCTTAACTTCAGACTCAATAGTAAACCAGCTACTAATCTCATTTTCTACCTTAACCGTACCAGTGTTATTCCCGAACATAGCACTAATTACTTTGATGTATTTGTCTCGGTTCTAGATGTTTACCCCCCCCCCCGCCCTGCGATTACCCTCCGGAAAATACTCCCCCCGGAACATACCCTACGCAGAAAATACCCCCCCAGAAAATACCTCCAGAAAACACCCCTGGCGAAAAATAACCCCACCCCCGCGCGGAAAAGACCCCTCCCTCCCCCTGGAAAAGAAGGCTTTTCAAATTTGAGAATTTTATTTGAGCTTTAATTTCTTAATTTCCGTAGGAGGAAGGAGTTTTGGTACTTGTTTTTTATGGGTCACTCACTCAAGATTACGCTTTGTAAAACTCGAGAACAAAACCGGTTTCTTCGTTAGTTTGTTTCAGCTTAGCGCGAGACAAGACAAAGACAAGTGACAGAATATATGGGAGGTATACAATTTGGGCTATTTATTTGCACATAAAGGGGGGGGAGGGGTAAATTATTTGGATAGTTTGAAGTCAGAAAACAATTTTTTCTAGGTATATGGCCACTAAAAAATTATAGAAGAATAGCCAAGTATCTGGAAATTTTGTTAACTAAAAAAAAAAAAAAAAAAAATCCCAGTATAAAGTAAATATAATATTTCATTTAAGTATTTTTCCAAGTGTTAAGTGTTTTTTGTTTTTTTTCAATGACCGTTTTTCCAAATACTAAATACTATTACTAGGTTTAAGTGGCGTTTCATTCTAGTGTTTAATAATGGTGGATGATCAAAGTTTATGTTATTTGTGCCTGTCATTTATGTTATTTTACTGTCTTCATGGCCGTATATGTGGCTTTAAATTACACCTATTTATCAATCTATTTAATATGCAGAAAAATTGTACCAAATACATTATGCATGCTGACCCACTATACTTTACCCCCCCCCCCAATCTGCAAATCTATAGCCCAAATTTATTTCTAAAGTAACGAAGAAACTAACGACAAAACCGGTGTGTTCTCGAATCTTACACAGCGTAAACTTGAATGAGTGCCTCATAATACACAAGTACCAAAATTCTTTCCTCCACCGGAAATTACTACTACTACTACTACTAATAACTCATCGCAGCCTGAGGTCAACACAGCTACGCACACTCCTCCTCCACTCCAATCTATTCAAAGCCTCCCTCTTTACACCCGCCCATGAAGTTCCCATTTCCTTTAAATCATTCTTTATGACGTCCTCCCACCCCATATGGGGACGACCTGCTTTCCGTTTAGCCCTAGATGGTTGAAATCCATCTAGACAAAAGATCAAATCTAGATCAAAAGAACAATCTTCGGCAATCTGTCATCCTTCATCCGAACAACATGCCCTAACCACCTCAACCTTTCTCTCATTATAGACCTAGAAAGCGGTATTGAACCACATTTTTCGTATAGCCTATTGTTTGAAATACGGTCAGTCAGCCGGGTACCCAGAACAATCCTTAAGCAATTTCTCTGGAAAACATCTAGCAAATCTTCATCCACTTTTCGGAGCGTCCATGCTTCAGAGCCATATTTGACCACTGTCATCACTGTAGCTTCTAAGATTCTAATCTTGGTTTGCAGACTTATCTTCCTATTCTTCCAGACTTTTTTTAACTGTGAAAAAACACCTTGAGCCTTGGCTATTCTATTTTTAACATCTTCACTGGTCCCACCAATGTCACTAATAATACTACCAAGGTAAGTGAAGCTGCCCACCTGACCAATCTTTTCATTACCCAACGTCACCTTTTCATCTTCACTTATTTCTAACCTTAGTGACTTAGTCTTCCTAACATTAATTTTCAAACCAATACTAGCACCCTGAACTCGCAAAACCTCGAAAACTTCATTCATTTTGCTCACACTTTCATCTAGGATGCTTAAATCATCAGCATAATCCAAGTCCAGGAGACTTTTTCCTCCCCATTTGATTCCGTGGTCTCCCATTGCCTTTCCTGTGCTCCTTAAAACAAAGTCCATCAAAATAATCCATATACAGGGGGATAAAACACAACCCTGCTTAACTCCTGATTCAATACAAAAACAGCTGCTAACCTCATTTCATATCTTAACCGCAGATGTGTTACTCTCTTACATAACATTAATCCCTTTAATTTGTTTGTCTTGTATACCATACAAGGATAAAACATTTACTAAAGCTCTTCTTTCAACAGAATCTAACGCTTGCTCATAATATATAAAACTGAGAACCAAAGGTGTTTGAAAACTTAGGCACTTCTCAATTATTAACCTAAGAGTGAAAATTTGGTCAACACATCCTCTACCTTTTCTAAAACCGCACTGCTCTTCTCTTAAAACTTTGTCTACGGCATCTCTCAGTCTAAAAAGTATCATATTACTAAGCAATTTGCTACCTACAGAGACTAGACTAATGCCTCGATAATTACCACACTCACTTTTATCACCTTTCTTATAAAGTGGCTTAATTAAGGTTTTCCTAAAATCATTAGGTACTTCCCCTTTTTCAAAAATCATATTCATAATCTTCAATAACTTATTTCTAACCTCAGAGCCACCATATTTAAGAAACTCATTTACTACCCTATCAGCACCTGGAGTCTTATTATTCTTTAATCCTTTTAGTACTTTTTCTAATTCCTCCTCACAAAACAAATCTTCCTTCACATCCAAGGTATCACAAACTTTTTCATTTTCCTCTATATTTTTTCCTGCAACTCTATCTCGGTTAAGCAAATTCTCGAAATGTTCGGCCCATCTCGCTTTAGCTTTTGTCTTATCGCTAATTGCCACCCCATTCCTATCTTTAGCTGGGACAAGTCCGGATTGACTACTCCCTCTCAATTTGTTAAAGTGCCAGTACAATATTTTACTATTATGCCGTCTAGCTGCATCTTCTAAATCCTCGGCAATTTTATCCATGTTGAGGGGGGTTTTCTCCACGGGGGGTATTTTCCGGGGAGGGGTATTTTCCGGGGGGATTTTCCGTGGATGGGTATTTTCTGGGGGTATTTTCCACGGGGGGGTGTGTATTTTCTAGGAGGATATTTTTCGGGGGGGGGGTATTTTCCGGAGGGGGTTATTTTCAGGGGGGTAATTGGGGGGAGGGGTAAATGCCAGCCACCATTTGTCTGCTATACCATACAAGGAAAATACCTTCGCTAAATCTCTTATATCAGCTGAACTGAACGCTTACTCATAATATATAATTAAATTAAAAAATAATTTATTTTAACTGAAAGTAAGGAGCGACATTAAAACGCTAAAGTTTGACTCTTTCTCACAACTCTGCTTATTAAACAATAAAAAAAACTTTGACGTAAAGAGTGGGGCGTTGAGCAGGGAACAGCTCCTTTCATATATAGAATAATTTCTGTTTGTTTTAAGTTTTAATGTCGCTCCTTACTTTTAGTTAAAAAACTTGTTTTTTTTATTTAATTTCTGAACGTTTTTGAATGAATGTAGGTTTTGAATTTGGCTCACAGTACAATAATAATTAAAACGAAATTTGGTTATTAATTTTACTTTTTTTTAACTAATAGCCTAATTACCTTATAATAACCTAGGTTTGATTCTTTTTTCTAGTTGCATAAGAATCATTCCTGAATCCCACAGGCTCTTTAATTAGAATAATAACCTCTTTTTAGAATAATAAAAATTAAAAAAAGAAACTTTAGCGTAAGAACTAGCTATTGAGGAGAGGCTACCCATCTCATATACGTAATATTTTCTGTTCCTGTTAAGTTTTAATGTTGCTTCTCACTTTCAGTTGAAAAAACTTGTTTTTATTCAATTACTGATCGCTTTTTAAATAATGTATGGAAATCCAGATCCCTCCCCCACGGAAAATTCCCTTCCCCCACGAGAAATTATCTCCATGGAAAGATTCTCCCACGTAACTTGAATTAGCGATATTTGCGGAACTAATTTAGTAAAGCATGATAACAAAACGGTCGAAGAAGTCAAAACTATTTCTATGCAAATGATAGTCACAATTTCATCTATTCTCAAACGACTGAAATGAATGAAGGAAAAGATCTTTAAAAGATATACGTAATAATTTATGTTTGTTTTACGTTTTAATGTTATTCCTTTCTTTTTTAAATAACAACCACAAGCCGAAGAAATACAATATCTTTGGCTTTATTATCACATTAGAATCTGGTTATGTAGCTTCTTAAGGTAAAATTAAATGCTAAGATTGGCCGGAAAATAACACAAACAAATTATTACTTATTATTATTAAAAATACTTTAGCGTAAAGAGGGAGGTATTGAGGAGGGGATGAACGTCCTCATGTATGTAATAATTTATGTTCGTTTTAAGTTTCAATGTTACTCCTTACTTTCAGTTGAAAAATCTTGTTTTTAATTTAATTTCTGATTGTTTTTTAAATAATGCTCGGAAACCCAACATCCCCTTCATGGAAATTTTCTTTCTCCGTGAAAAATTCTTCAGTGTAAATATCTTCCCATGTAACCCAACCCCTCCAGCTCCCATAGAAAAAATCCTCCCCTGAACACGCCTGTATACTTACCAATAACCAATGCTATAAATGAACAAAGGGCAAAGTTCATAACTTACAGTCCTTCCCCTGGGAACTGTGGGGGATTAAGTCGTCCTCAAAGACATAGCTATTAGATGTTTCAACTATGCTGAACAAAATGGCTATCTCAAAATTTTAGTCCGGTGACTTTGGGAAAAAAATGAGCGTGGGAGGGGGCCTAGTTGCCCTACAATTTTTTGATCACTTAAAAAGGGAACTAGAACTTTTAATTTA
This sequence comes from Artemia sp. Qi Xiang Cuo, assembly GCF_049724085.1. Taxonomy (NCBI): domain Eukaryota; kingdom Metazoa; phylum Arthropoda; class Branchiopoda; order Anostraca; family Artemiidae; genus Artemia; species Artemia sp. Qi Xiang Cuo. Next base: position 4,691,967 of record NC_142810.1, read on the forward strand.
CGTTGGAATGATTCCTCTTACAAAATTCTAGGACCACTGGGTCTATACGAAAACCCCTGGGAAAAAAACCAAAAACCAAAAAAAAACAAAAAAATACTCATCCGTAATCTTCCTTTTGGAAAAAAATACAAAATTCCACATTTGTGCAGATATGAGCTTGAAACATCTACAGTAGGATTCTCTGATATGCTGAATCTGACGGTGTGATTTTCATTTGGATTCTATGACTTTTAGGGGGTGTCTCCCCCTTTTGTCAAAAATAGGGCAAATTTTCTCAGGCTCGTAAATTTTGATGGGTTGGACTAAACTTGATGAAACTTGTATATTTTTAAATCAGCATAAAAATTTTCTTCTTTTGAAGTATCTATTTGTACCAAAATTCCGTTTTTTAGAGTTTCAGTTACTATTCAGCCGGGTCACTCTTTACATACAGTTTGTTACCATGAAGTGTTTGAAACTGAGGACTAAAGGTGTTTGATGACTCATGTACTTCTTAACTATTAACTTAAGAGTGAAAATTTGGTCAACACATCTTCTATTCTTCCTAAAACTGCACAGTTCTTCTCTTAAAATCTTGTCTACAGCATCCCTAAGTCTAAAAAGTATCATCATTCTTAATAATCTCTTACCTACAGAAAATAAGCTGATGCCTCTATAATTGCTAAGCTCACTCTTTATCATTTTTCTTATACAGGGTTTAATTAGCCTCTATCTAATGTCACTAAGTACTTCCTTTTTTTCAATAATTATATTCATAGTCTTCAGTAACAAATTTCTAACTTCATAGCCACATATCTAAGAAACTCAGTTACCGCACTATTAGCACCTGGGGCCTTATAATTGTTTTATTATTTTAGCACTGTCAATAGTTCTTCCCCACAAAATAAATCTTCCTTCACATCCAAGGTGTCGCAAACGTTTTATTTTCTTCTATATCTTTCTTGTAACGCTATCCCGGTTTAGAAAATTCACAAAATATTCCGCCCATCTCTCTTTAACTCCTTCATTACCACTCTCCTATTCCTATCTTTAACTGGGAAAGTCCAAATTGACTATTCCCTCTAAATTTATCAACATGCTAGTACAATATTTTAGTATTGTGTAGTCCAGCTGTATCTTCCAGGTCGTCGACAATTTAATCCCTGGTCTCCACTTCAAACCTTCTTAGTTCATATTTTGAAGCTTACTCCATTTTTTATACATTCTTCTTATTTTCATGTGATCTGTCCCTCAAATAATTCTTCTATAAGCCTTTTATTTTCCTAAAATTCCTCCATCTGTCGTCTACACTGTCAAATTTTAAACTTTTCAGTTTGGTATTCAATTGTTCCTGGAATGTTTCTCTTAAACTCTTATCGTAGAGTCTATCAACGTCTTAACTTCCTACAAGGTAGTCCACTTTCTGAAATTTCATCTTTAAATACACCCTATACACAACTAGGGGTGACCTTTACTTTTAATATTAATAACATCCCCTCTGTAAACCCTAATATCTTGAACTGATCTTGCCAGTCTTCAGTTTACAATAACATAATAAATAAGGTCAGCTGTCTTACCATCGTGTGGATACCATGTTAATTTATGGGTCATTTCATGAACAAATACAATATTGGTTATAAATAGATTGTTATATCATCAAAATTGCAGTAATCTGTAACCATTACCATTTTCTTTCCCTAAACCAGATTTACATAGGATAGGATAAAATAAAATTTCCTGATAAAATTTTCTTATAAAAACGCATGTTTCTACCTATACCCCGTCTATTTGTTCCTGTAACTGTAAGTAAAAATCATCCGAGACCCTGCTATCTCCGTCAGTCAGTTCCACAAGGGCATATACTACTATGACTGATACCCTGCATTTTTTAGTCATAAAATGAGTGACTAACATTGTATTATTAATACCTTACCAGCCCAAACAGGACTTAGCGACTTTCTTATTCATCATCATCCTTATTTTGTGTCTACCTGAGTAAATGAATTCTATATAGCCTAATTTCATGTTTCCTTGCCCTGTGATATGAGTTTTTGAAACTCCTGATAAGCTTAGTTCAAAGTGTCTCTATTTGTCTTTAAAAATATTGATCAACAGTTGTTTTTTATTTTCGTAATTCAAGTTCTACTTCTCGTGTTCTTTAAATCATTGAAATTATTGTGGCTTCAGGAAAAGTAATTTTTTCAGAACCAGTGCAGGACGGAGACCAACACATATTCTCAAGTTTATACGAAAGCGCTTAAACCGGCTTAGAATTGGACAGTCCCAGTTACCTACTGTTGAATTAGGACTTTGTGCAAGCCTGTACCCATCTTGGTCACAACACAGTTTTCAGCAGTTGGAGATGCTCTTATCAAACAGTTCGTGGTAACGAACTGTAAGTAAGGAGCGGCCCGGCTCAATGGTAACCGAAACTCTAGAAAACGGTATTTTGATACAAATAAATGCATTAAAAGAATTAGATTTTAATGCTGATTTCAAATATACAAGTTTCATTAAGTTTAATCCTACCCATCAAAAGTTATGCGCCTGAGAAAATTTGGCTGATTTTCCAAAAAAGGGGGAAATAACCCCTAAAAGTTATAGAACCTTAATGAAAATCACACCATCATATTCAGCGTATCAGAGAACCCTACTTTAGAGGTTTCAAGCTCCTACCTATAAAAATGCTGAATTTTCCATTTTTTGCCAGAAGAAAGGTCAGGGATGCGTGTTTATTTGTTTGTTTGTTTTTTTCCCAGGGGTGATCATATCGACCCAGTGGTCCTAGAATATATCGACAAGAGTCAAGCTCCTTCAGAGACAATCTTAAGCCTATTACCTCCGATTCATTATATATTCATGCCTAGATATTATGCTACTACGGAGAGGCAACCCTTAGTAGATAAATTAGATAGGAAGAGATTTTTGAATTCGAAAATCCTCACCCAAACAGACTCCATTAATCAAATTAATCCATTAATCATAATCCCATGTAAATGCTATATCGTTTACTAGGCTACAATTTCCTCAAGGGTCGCCACTCCTCAAGAGGAAATAGAGTTGACAGCAAGGTCCCCAATCTTGTAGGTACCCCGACAGGGTGGATGCTGCCCTTTCCTGGGGTCGTTGTCCATAGAACTTGATCTTACGCTCTGTAGTAGTTTTCCTCCAATAGAGTATCCTCCCACAAGGGTGTTCTGCGTCCCCATGCAATTTAACCCATTGTTGGAGGAAGGTTTGTAACTCACAGGACGTGTCCACACGCCGGTGGGTCCTGCTGAGTGTACATTCAAGGGAGTTCCCCCTTCTCCTCCTCTATTTACGGCTCTGGGCGAGGGTGCCCCAGTTTCTATTTTGGACTGCTAGGGACAATGTCCCCTTTTGCTCTATACCTCTTCTGGAGATACCCTTCATATCTGTAATGCTTTAGCCTATGTACCATCCGGGGAAACGTTGAGTGACTTGGGGGAGGCAACTACTATACAGTGCCCTCAGACAAGGGCGGATCCAGGATTTTTTTTTCGGGGGGGAGGGTTTACTAATTTTTGACATTTTCGGGGGGGGGGATTTTACTAATTTTTGACTCAGTTTTCGACTAATTTTACTTATTTTTACCTAGGTTTTACTAATTTTTGACTTATTTTCGACTCGGTCAAAAATTTCGGGGGGGGGGGGTGTTGAAACCGGGTAACCCCCCCCCCCCCTGGATACGGCCTTGCCCTCAGATATTTAATAAATAAATTAACTTAAAATTGAACTAATCAAAACAGACGAAATTACGGAAAGTTTAAAGTATAATGACATTCATCCCTGTGATTCCCTTAAAAGTATAAATATTATAAAACACTAAAGAATGACCTTAAGAAGACTTATAAAGTTTTTGTCCTGATCTTATATTTTTACCTACTTAGAATGTAAGGAGTTTATTTGATCATTCATTATAATTTCTGGTCGTTTTGGTTAGTTCATCGATAGTAATTTCTGTTCATTTTAAGTATAAATTACAATATTAATTTGGTTCTTGTCAAATTGATGTAGCTCTTTAATTTTCATAAAACAGTTTCAAATTTGGCAAAAGTCATATGATTTAATTTTTCTTTGTTTTTGATTAATATTGTTCTTTTTGTCGGCTATAAAAAATATTACTTGTAATTTTTTGGTTTCTTAGCATTGAAAAAAGAGTGTAAATCGGAAAAAAAATTGTAGATTAGAAACAATTTGTAAATTAGAAAAAATTTTGCAGGCAGTATTTTCAATATTAGTGCTACAGAACTTTGGAAGGTAGGTACAATAAAGATTTTTCAAATAAATGGACTGAAAACATGCATAATTTTTGGCCTTCGTCTTGGGCTGCAGCCATAAGGATTTCCATCATGCTACAGTCTTGAAAAGAGCTAATTATTGGTCAACTGATTCACTAAAAGGATTTTGATGTATTATATTGGTGTTTAACAACTTGGTAAGATGACATTTTGAAGTACTTTCTAAAAAGACAAAAAAGAACGCCAATGAAAACAAATTTATTTTCAGTATCTGTTCCCTTGGTCCTGAAGCCAGAATTGAGGCATCTTTATGGCCTGACTTAGACTTATATCCCATTCGACCTTTGTGGCTTTATTGGGGCTTCTGTTCTCACTAGTTTTTGATTATGGGGATGATATTTGGTTCTGTCTGACGCAAAACGCAGGAGTTAGGGGAGGTTCTGGCCATTCAAGATGTCGCACCATCTCTTGCGAGGTTGGCTTCGAGGTTGTTTGCCATATAGCCTACCTGTCCTTCAAATGTGATTCTTAAGATTTTGCCTCGATACCAATCATTAGATATAACAGTAGAAAGGGGGTTCCAACTCCCATTGCTCACCCCTGCTGCCATCTACAATTTAGTCTAACTCTGTCAGCACACCAAATATGGGCATGGAATCCCCAAGGAGAATGATTGCATAATCGAAGTGGGTCAATGACCTAAATTACCAAAAGGTCGATTTATTTGATCTTGTTGTTTTGGCCAAGTGTTTCAAAGAGAATTGTTTCCTAGCGAATGTTTATTAATATCTTTGGAGTTCTTCCATGAAAAATGTTTGCCGGGTGAATGTTTTTTAATGTTTGACAGATGATGTCATGGTTGATTGATTTGTCACGAAAGGGGAATTAATTTGTTGTTTCTAAGGGGAATTATTTATTCACGAAAGGGTTTCCAAGTAATTTCAAATGCGACAGCGCAGGGATGCCAAAAACAAAAGGAACGCACAAAAATTACGTTTAGGGGTTATTTGGGCGAAACCGTTTTAGACATTTTAGGGAATTATTTCAGCAAAACAGTTAGAGACATATTAAAAGATGATTTTAGAAGATATTTTAGAAGAGGATTTAAGGGTAAAACTCTTTGGTCGTTATAATGCAAAAGTTCATTTGAACAGTGTCGTGAGATCCCATACCCCATGCTCAAAGGGCTCCAATCCCCCTACCCCAACCCCGAAGGAAGCCCCCGGCCCCCAAAGGTCCCCCGGGCTCCCAAAGGGCCCCCGACGCCCCAAAGGCCCCTGAGCCCCCCCAATTTTAATACTTTTTTAAGGCTTTATTATATCTTTTCAGAACAAGTTATTTTCTTAATGTCGATCCTAAACCCATTTTACAAGTTGAAGTACCCATCCTTTTCACCCACAACTTTACTATGCTTCTTTTTTGAATGCTCCAACACCAAGCAATACTTTTCAAAGGCATTTCAGAACCAGTTATTTTCTTAATGTCATTCCTAAACCCATTTTACAAATTGAAGTACCCATCCTTTTCACCCACAACTATACTTTACATCTTTTGAATGCCACAACACCAATCAATACTATTCAAAAGGCATTTCAGACCAAGTTCTTTTCATAATGTCCCTCCTAAACCCATTTTACAAATTGAACTATCCCATCCCTTTCTCACACAAATTTACTTTACAGCTTTTTGAATGCCCAACACCAAGCAATACTTTTCAAAAGGCATTTCAGAACAATTTCTTTTCTTAATGTCCTTTCTAAACCCATTTTACAAATTGAAGTACTCATCCTTTTCACCTCCAACTTTACTTTACAGCTTTCTTGAATGCTTTAACACCAAGCAATACTTTTCAAAGGGCATTTCAGAACAAGTTCTTTTCTTAATGTCCTTCCTAAACCCATTTTACAAGTTGAAGTACCCATCCTTTTCACCCCCGACTTTACTACACTGCTTTTTTGAATGCTCCAACACCAAGCAATACTTTTCAAAAGGCATTTCAGAACAAGTTAGTTTCTTAATATTCCATCCTAAACCCATTTTACAAGTTGAAGTACCCATCCTTTTCACACACAACTTTACTATACAGCTTTTTGAATGCTCCAACACCAAGCAATACTTTTCAAAGGCATTACAGAACCAGTTCTTTTCTTAATGTCCTTCCTAAACCCGTTTTACAAGTTGAAGTACCCATCCTTTTCACCCACTACTTTACTTTACAGCTTTTTGGATACCTCAACCCCAAGAAATACTTTTCAAAAGACATTTCAGAGCAAGTTCTTTTCGTAATGTCCCTCCTAAACCCATTTTCCAACTTGGAGCATCCATCCTTTTCACCCACATTTTTACTTTACAGCTTTTTGGATACCTCAACACCAAGAAATACCTTTCAAAAAGCATTTCAGAGCAACTTCTTTTCATAATGTCCCTTCTAAACCCATTTTCCAACTTGAAGCATCCATTCTTTTCACCCACAACCTTACTTTACAGTTTTTTGGATACCTCAACACCAAGAAATACTTTTCAAAAGACATTTCAGAGTAAGTTCCTTTCTTAATGCCCCTTCGAAGTCTATTTTCCAACTTGAAGTACCCATCCTTTTCACCCACAACTTTACTTTACAGCTTTTTGGATACCTCAACACCAAGAAATACCTTTCAAAAGGCATTTCAGAGCAAGTTCCTTTCTTAATGTCCCTTTTCAGAGCAAGTTCCTTTCTTAATGTCCCTTCTAAGCCCATTTTCCACCTTCAAGTATCCTTCCTTTTCACCCACAACTTTACTTTACAGCTTTTTGGATACCTCAACACCAAGAAATACCTTTCAAAAGGCATTTCAGAGCAAGTTCCTTTCTTAATGTCCCTTTTAAACCCATTTTCGAAGTTGAAGTACCCATCCTTATCACCCACGACTTTACTTTAGAGCTTTTTGGATACCTCAACACCAAGAAATACCTTTCAAAAGGCATTTGAGAGCAACTTCCTTTCATAATGTCCCTTCTAAACCCATTTTCCAACTTGAAGCATCCATCCTTTTGAATCAAAACTATATTTTACAGCTTTTTTGAATACCTTAACACAAAAATATACTTGTCAAAACACATTTTAGAGCAACTTCCTTTCATAATTCCCATTGGCAGTTTAATTTTTACTTTGACACATACTTCCTTTTCACCACCACCGGTACAATAGAGCTTTTTGTATACAACAAAACCAAAGAATGTATTTCGAATAGCATTCCCGAATAAGTTCCTTTCTTAATTTCCCATCTTTGCCTATTTTCAGACTTTATGCATCCAATCTTTTCACCATCAGCTTTACTTTACAGGTTTTGGATACCTCAACACTAAGAAATACTTTTGAAAATACATTTCAGAGCAAGTTCCTTTCTTAATATCCCTTCTAAACCCATTTTACAAGTTGAAACATCCTTCCTTATCACCCAGACCATTACTTCACAGCTTTTTGGATACCTCAACACCAAGAAATACCTCTCAAAAGGCATTTCAGAGCAACATCCTTTCTTAATGTCCCTTCTAAACCCATTTTTCAAGTTGAAGTACCCATCCTTTTCAACCCACAACATTACTTTACAGCTTTTTGAATGAGCCAACACCAAGCAATACTATTCAAAAGACATTTCAGAGCAAGTTCCTTTCTTAGTGTCCCTTCTAAAACCATTTTGAAGCATCCATCCTTTTCACCCACAACTTTACTTTACAGCTTTTTGGATACCTCAACACCAAGAAATACTTTTCTAAAGGCATTTCAGAGCAAGTTCCTTTCTTAATGTCCATCCCAAACCCATTTTCCAACTTGAAGCCTTTTAACCCACAACTTTACTTTACAGTTTTTTGGATACCTCATCACCAAGCAATACTTTTCAAAAGGCATTTCAAAGCAAGTTCCTTTCTTAATGTCTCTCCTAAGCCCATTTTTCCAACATGAAGCATCTATCCTTTTCACCCACAACTTTACTTTACAGCTTTTTGGATACCTCAACACCAAGAAATACTTTTCAAAAGACATTTCAGAGCAAGTTCCTTTCTTAATGTCCATCCAAAACCCATTTTGAAGTACCCATCATTTTAACCCACAACTTTACTATACAGCTTTTTTGAATGCTCCAACACCAAGCAATACTTTTCAAAGGCATTTCAGAACCAGTTCTTCTCTTAATGTTCTTCCTAAACCCATTTTTCCAACTTGAAGTACCCATCCTTTTCACCCATAACTTTACTTTACAGCTTTTTGGATACCTCAACACCAAGCAATACTTTTCAAAAGCCATTTCAGAGCAAGTTCCTTTCTTAAAGTCCCTCCTAGACCCATTTTACAAGTTGAAGCATCCATCCTTTTCACCCACAACTTTACTTTACAGCTTTTTGGTTTTTTTGAATGCGCCAATACCATGCAATACTTTCCAAAGACATTTCAGAACAAATTCTTTTCATAATGTCCCTCCTAAACCTATTTTACAAGTTGAAGTACCCATCCTTTTCACCCAAAACTTTACTTTACAGCTTTTTGAATGCTCCAACATCAAGCAAAACTTTTTAAACGCATTTCAGAACAAGTTCTTTTCTTAGTGACCATCCTAAACCCATTTTACAAGTTGAAGCATCCATGCTTTTCACACAAAACTTTACTTTACAGCTTTTTGGATGTCTCAACACCAAGAAATACTTTCCAAAGGGCATTTCAGAACAAGTTCTTTTCTTAATGTCCTTCCTAAACCCATTTTACAAGTTGAAGTACCCATCCTTTACAGCAAACACCAAGCAATACTTTTTAAAAGGCATTTCAGAACAAGTTCCTTTCTTAATGGCCCTCCTAAAACCACTTTACCAGTTGAAGTACCCATCCTTTACACCACAACCTTACTTTGCAACTTTTTTCTTAAAACCCCTGCTAAGCCCAATTTAGAATTCCAAGAACACAACTTTTTTCACACAGAACTATAGGTCCCAGCTTTTTGAATGACCCGACATCGAGAAATACTTTTCAAAAGACATTTTATAACAAGTTATTTTCTTAATGTCCCTCCTAAACACATTTTACAAGTTGAAGTACCAAGGCTTTTCACCCGCAACTATACCTTACAGCTTTTTGAATGCCTCAACATCAAGCAATACTTTTCAAAGACATTTCAGAACAAGTTCTTTTCTTAATGTCCTTCTTAAACCCATTTTACAAGTTGAAGTACCCATTCTTTTCACCCACAACTTTATTTTACAGCTTTTTGAATGCCCCAACACCTTGCAATACTTTTCAAAAGGCATTTCAGAACAAGTTCCTTTCTTAATGTCCCTCCTAAACCCATTTTACAAGTTGAAGTACCCATCCTTTTCACCACAACTTTACTTTACAACTTTTTTTCTTAATGTCACTCCTAAACCCATTTTACAAGTTGAAGTACCCAACTTTTTCACCCAGAACTATACTTCACAGCTTTTTGAATGCCCACAACACCAAGCAATACTTTTCAAAAGGCATTTGAGAGCAAGTTATTTTCTTAATGTCCCTCCTAAACCTATTTTACAAGTTGAGGTACCCATCCTTTTCACCACAACTTTACTTTACAACTTTTGTGCACGCCACAATATCATGCAAGTTTCCAATTCAGTTCAGATTTTTTTTTGTACACACCACTATATCATGCAAGTTTCCACTTCAGTTCAGATTTTTCTCAAAGAGATTAAAAAATTTAAAATACTGTTCCAAATTTTTCATAGAAGATAGAAAGTTCAAGTTATCTTCTGAATTTTATTAAAGAACTTAAAATTAAATTCTAATTTCTCCAAAGAAAATAAAAATCTTCCACTTCAGTTCTTAATTTCACAAAGACACAAGGAAATTTAAAGTTCTATTTGAAATTTCTCAATGAAGTGAAGAAAAGTTCAAGCTCTCTTCTGAATTTTCTAAATGAAAAAGAAATTAGTTATTGATCAATTCTATTTTTCCTAATAATATAAAAAGGTTCCACTTCAGTTCAAATGTTTCCCCAAAGACATAAATTTAAAGTTCTCCTCCAAATTTTTTGTAGAAGATAGAAAAAGTTACACATTGATCACGAATATTTCACTATGAAGATAAGAAGCTAATTTTCTCATTGATGTGAAGAAAAGTTCAAGTTCTTTTCCTAACTATCCATATGAAAAGAAATAAGTTACAGATCAATTCTATTTTTCAAGAAAAAATAAAATTTTCCACTTCAGTTCAGATTAATCTCAAAGAGATGGAAAAATTTAAAATTACTGTTCTAAATTTTTCATAGAATAGAAATAAGTTACAGATCAATTATATTTTTCAAGAAAAAATTAAAATTTCCCACTTCAGTTCAGATTTTTCTCAAAGAGATGGAAAAATTTTAAATTACTGTTCTAAATTTTTCATAGAAGATAGAAAAAGTTATACATTGATCATGAAAAGTTAACTCAAGTCTGAATTTTCTCAAGTCTGTAAGTGTACTTCAACTTGTAAAATGGGTTTAGGAAGGACATTAAGAAAAGAACTTGTTCTGAAATGTCTTTTGAAAAGTATTGCTTAAACATCTCTCCATGTTTAAGTTAGGTTAGGTAAGGCTAGATTAAGTTATGTTAGGTTAGGTTAAGTTAGGTTAGGTTAGGTTAGCCTACGTACGCGCGCGTACATAGGCTAACCTAACCTTGTAAGTTAGGTTAGGTTAGCCAGTAAACATCTCTCCATGTTTAAGTTAGGTTAGGTTAGGCTAGATTAAGTTATGTTAGGTTAGGCTAAGTTATGTTAGGTTAGCCTACGTACGCGCGCGTACGTAGGCTAACCTAACTGAACATAACTTAACTTAAACATGGAGAGATGTTTACTAGCTAACCTAACCTAACTTAGCTAACCTAACCTAACCTAACTTAGCTAACCTAACCTAACTTAACCTAATATAACATAATCTAGCCTAACCTAACCTAACCTAACTTAAACATGGAGAGATGTTTACTAGCTAACCTAACCTAACTTAGCTAACCTAATCTAACTTACCTAACCTGACTTAACCTAACCTAATCTAACGTAACTTAATCTAGTCTAACCTAACCTAACCATACTTGCCGGAAAATCCTTTTCTTTTCTCTAAGAAAATTCAGAAGAGAACTTTAAATTTCTTTGTGTCTTTGTGAAATTAAGAAGTGAAGTAGAAGATTTTTATTTTTCTCTGGAGAAATTAGAATTGAACTGTAAGTTCTTTAATAAAATTCAGACTTGAGTTAACTTTTCATGATCAACGTATAACTTTTTCTATCTTCTATGAAAAATTTAGAACTTATTTCTTTTATGTACGCGCGCGTACGTAGGCTAACCTAACCTAACCTAACTTAACCTAACCTAACATAACTTAATCTAGCCTTACCTAACCTAACTTAAACATGGAGAGATGTTTAAGCAATACTTTTCAAAAGACATTTCAGAACAAGTTCTTTTCTTAATGTCCTTCCTAAACCCATTTTACAAGTTGAAGTACACTTACAGACTTGAGAAAATTCAGACTTGAGTTAACTTTTCATGATCAATGTATAACTTTTTCTATCTTCTATGAAAAATTTAGAACAGTAATTTAAAATTTTTCCATCTCTTTGAGAAAAATCTGAACTGAAGTGGGAAATTTTAATTTTTTCTTGAAAAATATAATTGATCTGTAACTTATTTCTATTCTATGAAAAATTTAGAACAGTAATTTTAAATTTTTCCATCTCTTTGAGATAAATCTGAACTGAAGTGGAAAATTTTTATTTTTTCTTGAAAAATAGAATTGATCTGTAACTTATTTCTTTTCATATGGATAGTTAGGAAAAGAACTTGAACTTTTCTTCACATCAATGAGAAAATTAGCTTCTTATCTTCATAGTGAAATATTCGTGATCAATGTGTAACTTTTTCTATCTTCTACAAAAAATTTGGAGGAGAATTTTAAATTTATGTCTTTGGGAAAACATCTGAACTGAAGTGGAACCTTTTTATGTTATTTGGAAAAATAGAATTGATCAACAACTAATTTCTTTTTCATTGAGAAAATTCAGAAGAGAGCTTGAACTTTTCTTCACTTCATTGAGAAATTTCAAATAGAACTTTAAATTTCCTTGTGTCTTTGTGAAATTAAGAACTGAAGTGGAAGATTTTTATTTTCTTTGGAGAAATTAGACTTGAATTGTAAGTTCTTTAATAAAATTCAGAAGATAACTTGAACTTTCTATCTTCTATGAAAAATTTGGAACATTATTTTAAATTTTTTCATCTCTTTGAGAAAAATCTGAACTGAAGTGGAGTCTTGCGTGATGACTAGAACTTGAACTTTTCTTCACTTCATTGAGAAAATTTAAAATTGAAGTAGAAATTTTATCTTCCGGGAAACTATTCACAACCAAGGTATAGCTTTTTCTATCTTCTATGGAAAAATTTCAAATAGAACTTAAAATTTCCTTGTGTCCTGGTGAAATTAAGAACTGAAGTGGAAGATTTTTATTTTTTTTGGAGAAATTAGAATTGAACTGTAAGTTCTTTAATAAAATTCAGAAGATAACTTGAACTTTCTATCTTCTATAAAAAATTTGGAACAGTATTTTAAGTTTTTTCATCTCTTTGAGAAAAATCTGAACTGAAGTGGAAACTTGCATGATATTGTGGCGTGCACAAAAAAAAATCTGAACTGAAGTGGAAACTTGCATGATATTGTGGCGTGCACCAAAGTTGTAAAGTAAAGTTGTGGTGAAAAGGATGGGTACCTCAACTTGTTTAAATAGGTTTAGGAGGGACATTAAGAAAAGAACTTGTTCTGAAATGCCTTTTGAAAAGTATTGCTTGGTGTTTTGGGTATTCAAAAAGCTGTGAAGTATAGTTTTGGGTGAAAAAGTTGGGTACTTCAACTTGTAAAATGGGTTTAGGAGGGACATTAAGAAAAAAAGTTGTAAAGTAAAGTTGTGGTGAAAAGGATGTGTACTTCAACTTGTAAAATGGGTTTAGGAGGGACATTAAGAAAGTAACTTGTTCTGAAATGCCTTTTGAAAAGTATTGCTAGGTGTTGGGGCATTCAAAAAGCTGTAAAGTAAAGTTGTGGGTGAAAAGGATGGGTATTTCTACTTGTAAAATGGGTTTAGGAGGGACATTAAGAAAAGAACTTGTTCTGAAATGTCTTTGAAAAGTATTGCTTGATGATTTGGCATTCAAAAAGCTGTAAAGTATAGTTGCAGGTGAAAAGGCTGGGAACTTCAACTTGTAAAATGGGTTTAGGAAGGACACTAAGAAAATAACCTGTTCTGAAATGCCGTTTGAAAAGTATTGCTTGGTATTGTGGACATTCAAAAAGCTGTGAAGTATACTTCTGGGTGAAAAAGTTGGGTACTTAAACTTGTAAAATGGGTTTAGGAGGGACATTAAGAAAAAAAGCTGTAAAGTAAAGTTGTGGAGAAAAGGATGAGTACTTCAACTTGTAAAATGGGTTTAGGAGGGACATTAAGAAAGGAACTTGTTGTGAAATGCCTTTTGAAAAGTATTGCTTGGTGTTGGCTGTAAAGGATGGGTACTTCAACTTGTAAAATGGGTTTAGGAAAGACCTTAAGAAAGAACTTGTTCTGAAATGCCCTTTGAAAAGTATTGCTTGGTGTTGAGGTATCCAAAAAGCTGTAAAGTAAAGTTTTGGGTGAAAAGGATGGGTACTTCAATTTGTAAAATGGGTTTAGGACGGTCACTAAGAAAAGAACTTGTTCTGAAATGTCTTTGAAAAGTATTGCTTGATGTTCGAGCATTCAAAAAACTGTAAAGTAAAGTTGTGGGTGAAAAGGATGGGTACTTCAACTTGTAAAATGGGTTTAGGATGGACATTATGAAAAGAACTTGTTCTGAAATGTCTTTGAAAAGTATTGCATGGTATTGGCACATTCAAAAGAACCAAAAAGCTGTAAAGTAAAGCTGTGGGTGAAAAGGATGGATGCTTCAACTTGTAAAATGGGTCTAGGAGGGACTTTAAGAAAGGAACTTGCTCTGAAATGCCTTTTGAAAAGTATTTCTTGGTGTTGAGGCATCCAAAAAGTTGTAAAGTAAAGTTGTGAGTGAAAAGGATGGGTACTTCAACTTGGAAAAATGGGTTTAGGAAGAACATTAAGAGAAGAACTGGTTCTGAAATGCCTTTGAAAAGTATTGCTTGGTGTTGGAGCATTCAAAAAAGCAGTATAGTAAAGTTGTGGGTTAAAAGGATGGGTACTTCAACTTGGAAAATGGGTTTGGGATGGACATTAAGAAAGGAACTTGCTCTGAAATGTCTTTTGAAAAGTATTTCTTGGTGTTGAGGTATCCAAAAAGCTGTAAAGTAAAGTTGGGGGTGAAAAGGATAGATGCTTCAAGTTGGAAAAATGGGCTTAGGAGAGACATTAAGAAAGGAACTTGCTCTGAAATACCTTTTGAAAGGTATTGCTTGGTGTTGGAGGTATCCAAAAAACTGTAAAGTAAAGTTGTGGGTGAAAAGGATGGGTACTTCAAGTTGGAAAATGGGTTTGGGATGGACATTAAGAAAGGAACTTGCTCTGAAATGCCTTTAGAAAAGTATTTCTTGGTGCTGAGGTATCCAAAAAGCTGTAAATTAAAGTTGTGGGTGAAAAGGATGGATGCTTCAACTTGTAAAATGGTTTTAGAAGGGACATTAAGAAAGGAATTTGCTCTGAAATGCCTTTTGAAAAGTATTGCTTGGTGTTGGATCATTCAAAAAGCTGTAAAGTAAAGTTGTGGGTGAAAAGGATGGGTACTTCAAGTTGAAAAATGGGTTTAGAAGGGACATTAAGAAAAGAAGTTGCTCTGAAAAGGGACATTAAGAAAGGAACTTGCTCTGAAATGCCTTTTGAAAGGTATTTCTTGGAGTTGAGGTATCCAAAAATCTGTAAAGTAAAGTTGGGGGTAAAAAAGAAGGATACTTCAAGTTGGAAAATGGGCTTAGAAGGGACATTAAGAAAGGAACTTGCTCTGAAAAGGGACATTAAGAAAGGAACTTGCTCTGAAAAGGGACATTAAGAAAGGAACCTGCTCTAAAATGCCTTTTGAAAGGTATTTCTTGGTGTTGAGGTATCCAAAAAGCTGTAAAGTAAAGTTGTGGGTGAAAAGGAAGGATACCTCAAGTTGGAAAATGCACTTAGAAGGGACATTAAGAAAGACAATTGCTCTGAAATGTCTTTTGAAAAGTATTTCTTGGTGTTGAGGGATCCAAAAAACTTTAAAGTAAAGTTGTGGGTGAAAAGAATGGATGCTTCAAGTTGGAAATGGGTTTAGAAGGGACTTTATGAAAAGAAGTTGCTCTGAAATGCTTTTTGAAAGGTAGTTCTTGGTGTTGAGGTATCCAAAAAGGCTTTAATGTAAAGTTGTGGGTGAAAAGGAATGTTACTTCAAGTTGTAAAATGGGTTTCGAAGGGACATTAAGAAAGGAACTTGATCGGAAATTCCTTTTGAAAGGTATTCCTTGGTGTTGAGGTATCCAGAAAGCTGTCAAGTCAAGCTTTGGGTGAAAAGGAAGGATACTTCAAGGTGGAAAATGAGCTTAGAAGGGACATTAAGAAAGGAACTTGCTCTGAAAAGGGACATTAAGAAAGGAACTTGCTCTGAAATGCCTTTTGAAAGGTATTTCTTGGTGTTGAGGCATCCAAAAAGCTGTAAAGTAAAGTTGTGGGTGAAAAGGAGGGGTACTTCAAGTTGGAAAATGGACTTAGAAGGGACATTAAGAAAGGAACTTGCTCTGAAATGTCTTTTGAAAGGTATTTCTTGGTGTTGAGGTATCCAAAAAACTGTAAAGTAAAATTGTGGGTGAAAAGAATGGATGCTTCAAGTTGGAAAATGGGTTTAGAAGGGACATTATGAAAAGAAGTTGCTCTGAAATGCTTTTTGAAAAGTATTTCTTGATTTTCGGTTATCCAAAAAGCTGTAATGTAAAGTTGTGGGTGAAAAGAATGGATGCTTCAAGTTGGAAAATGGGTTTAGAAGGGACATTACGTAAAGAACTTGCTCTGAAATGTCTTTTGAAAAGTATTTCTTGGTGTTGAGGTATCCAAAAAGCGATAAAGTAAAGTTGTGGGGTGAAAAGGATGGGTACTTCAACTTGTAAAATGGGTTTAGGAAGGACATTAAGAAAAGAACTGGTTCTGAAATGCCTTTGAAAAGTATTGCTTGGTATTTGATCATTCAATAAAGCAGTATAGTAAAGTTGTGAGTGAAAAGGATGGCTACTTCAAATGCCCTTTGAAAAGTATTGCTTGGTGTTGGAGCATTCAAAAAGCTGTAAAGTAAAGTTGTGGGTGAAAAGGATGGGTACTTCAACTTGTAAAATGGGTTTAGGAGGGAACATTAAGAAAATAACTTGTTCTGAAATGCCTTTTGAAAAGTATTGCTTGGTGTTGGGCATTCAAAAAGGCAGTATAGTAAAGTTGGGGGTGAAAAGGATGGGTACTTCAACTTGTAAAATGGGTTTAGGAACGATATTAAGAAAAGATCAATTTGTAAAATGGGTTTAGGAGGGATATTATGAAAAGAACTTGTTCTGAAATGCCTTTTGAATAGTATTGCTTGGTGTTGTGGTATTCAAAAGCTGTAAAGTAAAGTTGTGGGTGAAAAGGATGGGTACTTCAACTTGTAAAATGGGTTTAGGAAGGATATTAAGAAAAGAACTGGTTCTGAAATGCCTTTGAAAAGTATTGCTTGGTGTTGGAGCATTCAAAAAAGCAGTAAAGTAAAGTTTTGGGTGAAAAGGATGGCTACTTCAACTAGTAAAATGGGTTTAGGATGGACATTAGTAAAATAACTTGTTCTTAAAAGATATAATAAAGCCTTAAAAAAGTAATAAAAATGGGGGGCTCAGGGGCCATTGGGGCGCCGGGGGCTCTTTGGGAGCTCGGGGGACCTTTGAGGGCCGGGGGCATACTTCGGGGTTCGGGTAGGGGGATCGGAGCCTTTTGGGGTTGGGGTAGGGGACCTCACGATACTGTTCAAATGGAACTTGTGTATTATAACGACCACAGAGTTTCACCCTCAAATACTCTTCTAAAACATCTTCTAAAATCATCTTTTAAAATGTCTCTAACTGTTTCGCCGAAATAATTCCCTAAAATGTCTAAAACGGTTTCGCCCAAATAACCCCTAAACGTAATTTCTGCGTGTTCCTTTTGTTTTTGACATCCCTGCTCTGTCACATTTGAAATTACTGGGAAACCCTTTGTGAATAAATAATTCCCCTTAGAAACAACAAATTAATTCCCCTTTCGTGACAAATCAATCAACCATGACATCATCTGTCAGACATTAAAAAACATTCGCCCGGAAACAATTTTCATGGAAGAACTCCAAAGATATTAATAAACATTCGCTCTGAAACAATTCTCTTTGAAACACTAGGCCAAAACAACAACATCAAATAAATCGACCTTTGGAAATTTAGGTCATTGACCCACTTCGATTATGCAATCATTCTCCCTGGTGAAGCCATGCCCTTATTTGGTGTACTGACAGAGTTACAATAAATTGTAGATGGCAGCAGGGGTGAGTAATGGGAGTCGGACCCCCCTTTCTACTTATAACCAACCCAATCGAGTAGCTGACTTATAATTCAGTCCATGATTGCAAATGAGCAGTGGCGGAGTTGATGGATTGTTTGCAGCAAAATTCTTTCGAGCACTTATTGCCCCCAATAAGCTCCCTCTGGTCCTTTCTAGTTAAAATTTAAAGTATACTTGATTTCTCCGACCAATTATTTCTTAAAGTTTGAGATGTATTTATTAGACACTATAACTATGTTATTGTGACGACCGTTAATTGCAAATTATGTTCTTGTCTTCAGAGGGCAAGAGGGGCGTTAGCCCCTCTTGGTAATTTCTCATGGTAATTTCTGAACGTTTTGAGTTTGACTTGATTATTTATTATAATATATTTTCATGTTGAGTTTCATTTATATATTGACAGTTATTTGTGGTAGTTTCAAGTCATTGAAAATTTATTTTGTTGAAAAGTTTTTAAATTAATTTCTCTTAATTTCTTATTGAAATAGTAATTCAACGGGAAATGAAAATGAAATTTTTAATTTTTTTTTTCTCTAAGAATCCATAGTTTGGCTTCGAATTAATATGTTGAAGAACACTTTTCAACAATATTTAATAACAAACACCCTTCTTAAAATCTGGACACATTGCATTGTTTAATTTAGTTTTATACCTCCTCAAACTCTCCTGAAAAAATAAAGTTTGATACCATTCATTGATACCATAAATATTGCTTTGAATAAAATTAATATTACTCAAAGAGCAAAAATTCCTTGTTTGCTCTTTGATAAAAATTATCTCAACATTAAAGGAGTATGCACACCAATTGCCAATTAGTGTTGGTGTTGACAGGTTGCACCCACAAGACCAACGAGTTGATAGCTATTGGACCAATTTCCTCACTTGTAACAAGGATGAGAATTTGTTGTAATTTGACCAATATCATGCGTGCTAGTCTCATCGTTTCACATGGAAGGACTAATGTAGAATGTGGTTTTTGCAAAATCAAAAGATGCATCAACCAGCAGCAAACATTGATTTTGAAGAGAACCCGTAGTGCGAAACTAACCGTCTAAGTTGCATTGAAGCTGTGCAGTGAGAAAACTGAATTATATGCCATCCCGTCTGAGATTTTTTTCTATGCAGGGTCTGTTCAATCGGTATATGAAAAGTGGGTACAATCCCATCAGATGGGCCTCTCGGTTTAATCACTATAGACTGGCAATGATAAAACCCGTTTAATGACGTCATACCTGTTGTAGAGTAGGCAATGATAGCAAGGTCTTCATTGCGTATACGATATTAAACTGTGTTTTTTTGGATTTTAGGGGTGGGGGAGAAAGGTACCTAGGCTAGGTCACGTTTTTAATCTATGCAATGCTTTACCCCCCCCCCCCTTTAATGTGCAAATATATAGCCGAAATTTGTTTCTAAACTATTATATATTCATCGTATTTTATTTTATTTCATTAGCATTAACCAAACTTGACTTATTAGAAAGGTACATATAACGGGATTGTACCAAAAAGTGTCTTCAAAGCGGTCCTGCCAAGAAGTCTCAAGAAACAAAAGAAGAAGAGAGAAAGCGGCTTGAAGAAGAAAAGCACCGTGCGTTGAAAGAAGGCCGTGAAAAAGAAACAGAATCTAATGTTGCATTAGAAAGTGATGTGGAAAGGAAGAAAGAACAGGTTTTAGTACAGGATATAATTTTAGCAAGTATTTGTGAAACAAGTGGCCAAAAGACTAGATAACGCTATCGAGTCAAAATTCAATTGGGTTAGAAAAGGCTATGTTAGATGTAGTAAAAGCTGAACATGACAAGGACAAAGAATTTAAGACAGCAGTTTGGAAGGCTATACCACCTCTTAAAAAGGAAAGCCGGAGTTGATTTTGAATGTTTAGGAAAAAGTTGCCAAAAAAAACATATCTCTTTGGCTTACTCACTCTCTGTTTTTTATGCTATATTCGCTTTAATATAAGGTATTCAAAATAGCTATGTTAAAGTTGCACAAAGTGAACAGTGCTTGGTATTCCGTTTTTTTTTTCAGGTAATTTCAAGACTACCTTTTGTGGAAGAATACTTTAGGCTGCTGATGCTTCCACACTGTGAAGCTTCCGATAAATATCTTTTCATTCTTTGTCAATCATGGTGATACAAGTGAAGTAAAATACAGGAATGAACAGTCGATATATTGGTTATCTATCAGGGTAAGGGATTTTGTGAAAAAATGTTATAATGTACATGAGAGAACAAATGTTAGAAGCAGATTATAATTAATTTCTCAGACCTTAAGTGTAGGGTGCAGATGCTGACTTGATTATCATTTGTGTATGTAAGAATTCAAAATTTATTTCTATTTTGATTTTCAAAAGGATGTCTTGGTAGGCCTATTTTTTTCTGTTTTTTTTTTATAAAAATCGGTCCCTAGTCTGGTCCCTTTTTCCTACCAAAAGTCTTTACTTTCAGTCCATTTTGTCTACGATCCAGGCGTTAGTCGTTATTGAGATATTGTATATAAATTTTTCTGTCAACCTTGGACACTCTCAGTGTCTTTTGATTTAGTTTCACATGCCCCTTTATGGTTCCTCACAGTTTCTACTCGATATCCTTAGCTGTTTCAGAGGTTTTCAGATACGAGCTGTTGACATCCTGGATTGGCATACTATATTTTGATTTAGTATAATATCCTTCTTCACTTCCATCCTTCTCAGCTCAGCTTAAAACCCTTAGGCTTTTATGAGGCCAAGGCTTGAGTACACCTCCCTTTCCACATAATAAAATCAATACGTCAACAATGGGCAACTTGCATAATTTGCAACCTTGGCTTATGGGTCAGGGGGGATATATCATCTTCGAAGGCATAGTCTGTGGATTCTTGACTATATCCAAAGA
Source organism: Artemia sp. Qi Xiang Cuo (assembly GCF_049724085.1). Taxonomy (NCBI): domain Eukaryota; kingdom Metazoa; phylum Arthropoda; class Branchiopoda; order Anostraca; family Artemiidae; genus Artemia; species Artemia sp. Qi Xiang Cuo. The sequence continues at coordinate 4,712,625 of NC_142810.1, forward strand.
AATGGCTTTTCTAAATTGGGTTTAGGGTTGAGAGTGGAAAGGCAACTTTAAAGGGTGTAAGAGGGGGGCTAGTGACCGTTTAAGACAGACCTTTTGACTTTAAAAAGAAGCACAAGAAACTTCAATTCTCACTCAGAAGTCCATCCAACATTTTACAACAATTTATTCCATAGGAAATGGCGTGGGGAAATGGAAAAAACTAACACATGGAAACACCCTGCTCCTTAATGAGCCAGAGCTTCCGCGCTGTTCCGCACAATAAAACTTGTTTTTTACTACGAGCTTTCGCACTACAAAATTTGCTTAGAAATTATTTTTATCATAAGGTGTAAAATACTATAAAGTGTGAAAGTATTTGCCGTGGTGGAGTGGATTAGTGCAAACGTAAATAAATTCTACGATTGTGTATAGTTTAGAGGGTTTATTTTTTACCTTTGAAGTAATTTATTGGCTATATTTGAGAAGATTCGTGATATTATATGAAATATCTTACAACCTAATGTAATCTTGCAACCTAATGTGGTCAGAGGGGGGGGGGAATATATCATCTTCGAAAGCATAGTCTGTGGATTCTTGACTATATCCAAAGAAATGGCTTTTCTAAATGGGGTTGAGGGTTGAGAGTGGAAAGGCAACTTTAAAGGGTGTAAGAGGGGGGCTAGTGACCGTTTAAGACAGACCTTTTGACTTTAAAAAGAAGCACAAGAAACTTCAATTCTCACTCAGAAGTCCATCCAACATTTTACAACACCTTATTCCATAGGAAATGGCGTGGGGAAATGGAAAAGACTAACACATGGAAACACCCTGCTCCTTAATGAGGCAGAGCTTCCGCGCTGTTCCGTGCAATAAAACTTGTTTTTTACTACGAGCTTCCGTACTACAAAATTTGTTTAGAAATTATTTTTATCATAAGGTGTAAAATACTATAAAGTGTGAAAGTATTTGCCGTGGTGGAGTGGATTAGTGCAAACGTAAATAAATTCTACGATTGTGTATAGTTTAGAGGGTTTATTTTTTCCCTTTGAAGTAATTTATTGGCTCTATTTGAGAAGATTCGTGATATTATATGAAATATCTTACAACCTAATGTAATCTTGCAACCTAATGTGGGCAGAGGGGGGGGGATATATCATCTTCGAAAGCATAGTTTGGGGATACTTGACTATATCCAAAGAAATGGCTTTTCTAAATTGGGTTTAGGGTTGAGAGTGGAAAGGCAACTTTAAAGGGTGTGAGAGGGGGGCTAGTGACCGTTTAAGACAGACCTTTTGACTTTAAAAAGAAGCAAAAGAAACTTCAATTCTCACTCAGAAGTCCATCCAACATTTTACAACAATTTATTCCATAGGAAATGGCGTGGGGAAATGGAAAAAACTAACACATGGAAACACCCTGCTCTTTAATGAGCCAGAGCTTCCGCGCTGTTCCGCGCAATAAAACTTGTTTTTTACTACGAGCTTTCGCACTAAAAAATTTGCTTAGAAATTATTTTTATCATAAGGTGTAAAATACTATAAAGTGTGAAAGTATTTGCCGTGGTGGAGTGGATTAGTGCAAACGTAAATAAATTCTACGATTGTGTATAGTTTAGAGGGTTTATTTTTTCCCTTTGAAGTAATTTATTGGCTCTATTTGAGAAGATTCGTGATATTATATGAAATATCTTACAACCTAATGTAATCTTGCAACCTAATGTGGGCAGAGGGGGGGGGGGGATATATCATCTTCGAAAGCAGAGTCTGTGGATTCTTGACTATATCCAAAGAAATGGCTTTTCTAAATTGGGTTTAGGGTTGAGAGTGGAAAGGCAACTTTAAAGGGTGTAAGAGGGGGGCTAGTGACCGTTTAAGACAGACCTTTTGACTTTAAAAAGAAGCACAAGAAACTTCAATTCTCACTCAGAAGTCCATCCAACATTTTACAACAATTTATTCCATAGGAAATGGCGTGGGGAAATGGAAAAAACTAACACATGGAAACACCCTGCTCCTTAATGAGCCAGAGCTTCCGCGCTGTTCCGCACAATAAAACTTGTTTTTTACTACGAGCTTTCGCACTACAAAATTTGCTTAGAAATTATTTTTATCATAAGGTGTAAAATACTATAAAGTGTGAAAGTATTTGCCGTGGTGGAGTGGATTAGTGCAAACGTAAATAAATTCTACGATTGTGTATAGTTTAGAGGGTTTATTTTTTCCCTTTGAAGTAATTTATTGGCTCTATTTGAGAAGATTCGTGATATTATATGAAATATCTTACAACCTAATGTAATCTTGCAACCTAATGTGGTCAGAGGGGGGGAGAATATATCATCTTCGAAGGCATAGTTTGTGGATTTTTGACTATATCCAAAGAAATACCTTTTCTAAATTGGGTTTAACGTTGCCAAATTGCTTCAATAATAGCCAATAAAAGGATTATTTCGCAACAGAATAGTTAAAGTAATTTCCATTTTATTATTTTTCCTCAGTTGCTCTGGTGTTTTCACCGAAGTAACTCCATAATAGCATCTTTTCCCTACGTGGATCAGTTTGCGCCTATTGTATATATTTTTTTGTGGTGTTATTGGTTTTTTTTTAGTTTTAACTTGTTTTTTTTTTATCTTGTTCTTCTTTTGTTTTGATCGTGCTGAAGATGCCTTGTTTAGATACAGGCGAAATATCCGCGTTGTTTTGCATTTGTCGTTTCTTTTCTCTCCACTGGCCGCAGTCTCATTTGTTGTTTTTTTTTCACTGAGATTTTTCTCTTTGTTGTTTTTTGTCATGGCTGGCCAGTCCAGCTTAAGATCTTTCACCTTTCCACTCTCTACTTTGAACAAAATAGCTATATCAAAACTTTTATTGGATGTTTTTGGGAAATGGTGGGCGTGGGAAGGGTGTTAGTTTTCTTCCAATCCCTTTAAACTAATAAAAAGGGCACTAGCCCTTCGAAGTTTCTATCAAAACGCTCTATAAAAACCTCATATGCCCCCAGGGCATATTTTATACCGCTTGCCCTGGTGGGCGTGTGTGTGTGTGTGGGGGGGGGGGGTTCAATCATCCTCAAAGACAAAATATCCAAAACTTTCAACTACGTTGAAAAAAATTGTTATCTCTAAATTTTGATTCGATGTGTTTGGGGAAATGGTGGGCGTGAGAGGGAGGTTACTTAACCTCCAAACAGTTTCAATTAGCCTATTAAAAAGGGCACTAGCCCTTTCAATTTCCAATTTAATGAGCCTTTTTTGAAGTTTCTGAAACAACATTTTCAATAAAAACAAAACCTTATATGCCCTCAGGGCATAACTTACGACCTTAGCCCTGAGGACTCTGGGGGAAGTGTCATCCTCAAAGACCTAATTTCCAGAAACTTTATCTACGTTGAACAGAATGGCTATCTCAAAATTTTGATTGGATATGTTTGGGGAAATATGAGCTTGAGAGCTGGTTGCCCTCCAATCACTTTCGAGTATTAAAAAGGGCACTAGTCCTTTAAATTTCCAATCATATGAGCCCAATTTGAAGTTTCTGTGACAACATTTTCTATAAAAATCTTATTTGCCCCCAGGGAATAACTTACAACCCTTGCCCTCATTTCCCCAGACACATCGAATCAAAATTTAGAGATAGCAATTTTTTTCAACATAGTTGAAAGTTTTGGATATTATGTCTTTGAGGATGATTACCCCCCCCCCCCCCCACCACACAAACACCCACCAGAGCAAGCGTTGTAAATTAAGCCCTAGGGGCATATAAGGTTTTTATAGAGCGTTTTGATAGAAACTTCGAAGGAATAGTGCCTTTTTTAATAGTTAAAAGTGATTGGAGGAAAACTAAAACCCTTCCTACCATCACCATTTCCCCACAAACATCCAATAAAATTTTAATATAGCTATTTTGTTCAACGTAATTGATTTTCAGATAGAAACGATGTTTTTGAGGAGGACACTCCCCCTCAGCCCTCAGGGCAAGGGTAGTAAGTTATGCCCTGGGGGCGTATAAGGTTTTTATAGAAAGCGTTGTCGTAAAAACTTCAAAAAAGGCTCATTCGATTGGAAATTCAAAGGGCTAGTTCCCTTTTTAATAGTCGAAAGTGATTTCAGGGCAACTAACCCCCCTCTCACGCCAACCTTTTTCCCAAACACATTTAATCAAACTTTTAATACAGCTTTTTTGTTCAACGTATTTGAAAAATCTGAAAATTAGGTCTTTGAGGATGACACTCCCCCCAGAGCCCTCAGGGCAAGGGTTATAAGTTTTGCCCTAGGGGTATACAAGGTTTTCATAGAAAGCTTTGTCGTAGAATCTTAAAAAGGGGCTAATTCGTTTGGATATTGAGATGGCTAGTGCCCTTTTTAATAGCCGAAAGTGATTGGAAGGCAGCTAACACCCCTTCCACGTCCACCATTTATCCAAACACATCCAATCCAAACTTTGAGATAACCATTTTGTTCAACGTAGTTGTTATCGAAAATATTTATGGAAATTAGGTTTTGGAGGATGAAAACCCCCTCAGAGCTCTCGGAGAAGGGGAAATAAATTATACCCTTGGGGCATATAAGGTTTTTATTGAAAGCTTTGTCGTAGAATCTTGAAAAAGGGCAATTTCAATTGGAAATTCAAATGGCGAGTGATCATTTTTAATAGTCGAAAGTGATTGGAGGACAACTAATCCCCCTCTCACGCCCACCCTTTCCCCAAAGACATACAGTCAAAATTTTTAGATAGCCATTTTGTTCAACATGGTTGAAAATTTTGGAAATTAGGTCTTTAAGGATGACAACCACCCCTCCCCCCCTAAGCCCCCAGGGCACGGGTTGTAAGTTATGCCCTGGGGGCATATAAGGTTTCTATAGAGAGAATTGTCACAGAAACTTCAAAAAGGGCTCATTCCATTAGAAACTGAAACGGCCAGTGGCCTTTTTAAAAGTCAAAAGTAGTTGGAGGGCAACTAACCCCTCTCTCATGCCCCCCATTTTCCCAAACACATTCAATCAAAATTTTGTGATAGCCATTTTTTTCAACGTATTTGAAAGTTACGGAAATTATGTCCTTAAGGATGATGACCCCCCGCAGTCCACAGGGCAAGAGTTGCAAGTTATTCCCTGGGGGCATATGAAGCTTTTATTGAAAGCGTTATCGTAAAAATTCAAAAAGGGCTCATTTGATTGAAAATTGAAAGGGCTAGTGCTCTTTTTAATATTCACAAGAGAATGGTGAGCAACTAACCCCCCTCTCACACCCACCGTTTCCCCAAACACATCCAATTAAAATTTTGAGATAGGCATTTTATTCAACGTAGTTGAAAGTTTTGAAAATTATGATTTTGAGGATGACATACCCCCCCAACCCCTCAGGGTAAGGGTTCTAAGTTTTGCCCTGGGGGCGTATAAGATTTTATAGAAAGGGTTTTCGCAAAGACCTTAAAAAGGGCTCATTCGAATGAAAATTGAAAGGGCTAGTACCCTTTTTAATAGTCGAAACTGACTGGAGTGCGAATAACCTGTCTTGCACGCCCACCATTTCCCAAAACACATCCAATCAAAATTTTGAGATAGTAATTTTTTCATAGTAGTAGAAAGTTCTGGAAATTATGTCTTTGAGGATGATCACCCCCCCCCCCATACACACACCAGGGCAAGGATTGTAAGTTTTGCCCAGTGAACATATAAGGTTTTTATAGAGCGTTGTAATAGAGACTTCTAAAACTTAGAAGGGCTAGTCCCCTTTTTAATAGTCAAAAGAGATTGGAGGAAAACTAACACCCTTCTCACGCCCACTTACAATCAAAATTTTGAGATAGCCATATTTTTCAACGCAGTTGAAAAATCTGGAAATTATATCTTTGAGTATGACAACCCGCATAGCCCTCAGGCGAGGGTTGTAAGTTATGCACTGGGGGCATATGAGGTTTTTATAGAAAGTGTTGTCGTAAAACTTCAAAAAGGACTCATTCGATTGAAAATTGAAAGGGTTAGTGTTCTTTTCAATAGTTGAAAGTAATTGAAGGGCAGCTAACCCCCCTCTCAAACCCATTATTTCCCCAACCACTTCCAATCAAAATTATGAGATATTTATTTTCTTCAACGTAGTTCAAAGTTCTGGAGATTAGGTTTTTTATGATGAATACCCCCTCAGAGCCATCAGGGCAAGGGTTGTAAATTATACCCTTGGGGCACATAAGGTTTTTATACAAAGTGTTGTCGTAGAAACTTCAGAAAGGACTCATTCGATTAGAAATTGAAAAAGTTAGTGTCCTCGAAAGTGATTGGATAGCAACTTGCCCCCCTCTCAGGCTCACCATTTTCCCAAACATATCCAATGAATATTTGGAAATAACCATTTTGTTCAACGTAGATGAAAGTTTTGGAAATTAGGTTTTTGAGGATGACACTCCCCCCCCCCCGAGTCATCAAGGCTAAGGTCGTAAGCTATGCCCTGGGGGCATATAATATTTTTTGTACAGAAATTGTTGTCGTAGATACTTCATTTCAATTGGAAATTGAAAGGGCTAGGGCCCTTTTTAATAGGCTAGTGGAAACTGATTGGAGGGCAACTAACCTCCCTCTCACGCCCACCATTTTTCCAAATATATCAAATCAAAATTTTGAGATGGTAATTTTTTGAACATAGTGGAAAGTTCTTATGTCTTTGAGCATGATCAAAATAAAAAATTAACACCCCTCCCAAACCCACCGTTTCCCCAAAAACATCCAATAACAATTGTAAGATAGCTATTTTATTCAATGTAGTTGAAAAGTCCGGAAATTATGTCTTTGAGGATGACACTCCCCCCCCCCCCCAGCCCTCAGCGCAAGGGTTGGAAGCTATGCCCTGGGGGTATAAGTAGTAAGTTTTATAAAGCTTTCAAAAATACATGAAAAAATACATTGAATTACGCAAGAAAAACCCATGGCTGTGTCCCTGTATTTAGAAATGCACATTAAAAAAAAAAGCATGTGGTTATTGCTATTGTTGTCAACTGCACATGGAAACTGTTTGACGTGTTTGAGGAGATTACGCTCCTTGGCGTTTGATTGTCATTTCCAAAAAAGGGGTAATTATTGATTGGATAATTTTTTACATGAAATCTCTGAGTAAAATATTTTTGGAGCATGTACTTGACGATGAAGAAAAAGGGTTAATGTGATTAGCAATTATGAGCGAGGATTCCCCCATTGGTTCCTGGTAGTAGGCAACACATATCAAGTTGAAAATTTGACAGAATGAGGTATTTGAGGTGGAACTTGAACCAAATCAAAATACACTATGTGAGGAGGAATTGATTTTTATGGATGGTATGGAAAAATGGTACATGTTAAATATTCGGGTAATCATACGACTATAAATAAAGCTATTGTGTCTTTCCGAACTTTCTGTAAGAGGGGGGGGGTAAATATTTAGGTTAAACAATTCTAGAAGGAATTGAGTTTTATGGATGGTATGGAAAAATGGTACGTGTTGAATATTCGGGTAAACATACGACTTAGAAACGCTTCACTATAAATAAGGCTATTGTGTATTTCTGAACTTTCTAGGGCGGGGGTAACTATTTAGTTTAAATAATTCTAGGAGGAATTGAGTTTTATGGATTGTATGGAAAAATGGTACTTGTTAAATATTCGGGTAAACATACGACTAAGAAACAGTTCACGATAAATAAGGCTATCGTGTTTTTCCGAACTTTCTAGGGCGGGGGTAAATATTTAGTTTAAATAATTCTAGGAGGAATTCAGTTTTATGGATGGTATGGAAAAATGGTACTTGTAAAATATTCGGGTAAACATAACACTAAGAAACGCTTCACTATAAATAAGGCTATTGTGTTTTTCCGAACTTTCTAGGGCGGGGGTAAGTATTTAGTTTAAATAATTCTAGGAGGAATTGAGTTTTATGGATGATATGGAAAAATGGTACATGTTAAATATTCGGGTAAACATACGACTATAAATAAGGCTAATGTTTCTTTCTGAACTTTCTGTGAGAGGCGGGGGTAAGTATTTAGTTGAAATAATTATAGGAGGAATTGAGTTTTGTGGCTGGTGTGGAAAAATGGTACTTGTTGCATATTTGAGTAAACATACGACTAAGAAACGCTTCACTATAAATAAGGCTCTTGTGTCTTTCCGAACTTACTGTGAGAGGCGGGGGTAAGTATTTAGTTTAAATAATTCTAGGAGGAATTGAGTTTTATGGATGATATGGAAAAATGGTACCTGTTAAATATTCAGGTAAACATACGACTATAAATAAGGCCATTTTGTCTTTCTGAACTTTCTGTGAGAGGGGGGGGGGTAAGTATTTAGTTTAAATAATTCTAGGAGGAATTGCGTTTTGTGGCTGGTGTGGAAAAATGGTACTTGTTAAATATTCGGGTAAACATACGACTAAGAAACGCTTCACTATAAATAAGGTTATTGTATTTTTCTGAACTTTCTAGGGAAGAGGTAACTATTTAGTTTAAATAATTCTAGGAGGAATTGAGTTTTATGGATGGTATGGAAAAATGGTACTTGTTAAATATTCGGGTAAACATACGACTAAGAAACGCTTCACTATAAATAAGGCTATCGTGTTTTTCCGAACTTTCTAGGGCGGGAGTAACTATTTAGTTTAAATAATTCTAGGAAGAATTGAGTTTTATGGATGGTATGGAAAAATGGTACTTGTTAAATATTCGGGTAAACATACGACAAAGAAACGCTTCACTATAAATAAGGCTATCGTGTTTTTCCGAACTTTCTAGGGATGGGGTAAGTATTTAGTTTAAATAATTCTAGGAGGATTTGAGTTTTATGGATGGTATGGAAAACTGGTACTTGTTAAATATTTGGATAAACATACGACTAAGAAACCCTTCACTATAAATATTGCTATCGCGTTTTTCCGAACTTTCTAAGGCAGGGGTAAATATTTAGTTTAAATAATTCTAGGAGGAATTGATTTTTGTGGGTGGTACGGAAAAATGGTACGTGTTAAATATTCGGGTAATTAGTCGACTATATATGAGTCGAGTGTGTCTGTCCAAACTTTCTGTGAGCGTCGGGTGTAAGTTTTTAGTTCGAATAATTCTGGTAGGCATTGAGTTTTATGGATGGAATGGAAAAATGGTACTTGTTAAAGATTCGGGTAAACATGTGACTAAGAAACGCTTCACTATAAATAAGGCTATTGTGTTTTTCTGAACTTTCTTGGCCGGGGGTAACTATTTAGTTTAAATAATTCTAGGAGGGATTGAGTTTTATGGATGGTTTGGAAAAATGGTACTTGTTAAATATTCGGGTAAACATACGACTAAGAAACGCTTCACTATAAATAAGGCTATCGTGTTTTTCCGAACTTTCTAGGGCGGGGGTAAGTATTTACTTTAAATAATTCTAGGAGGAATTGATTTTGTGGGTTGTACGGAAAAATGGTACGTGTTAAATATTCGGGTAAACATTCGACTATAAATAAGGCTATTTTGTCTTTCTGAACTTTCTGTGAGAGGGGAGGGGGGTAAGTATTTAGTTTAAATAATTTTAGGAGGAATTGAGTTTTGTGGCTGGTGTGGAAAAATAGTACGTGTTGAATATTTGGGTAAACATACGACTAAGAAACGCTTCACTATAAATAAGGCTATTGTGTTTTTCTAGGGTGTAGGTAAGTATTTAGTTTAAATAATTCTAGGAGGAATTGATTTTTATGGGTGGTACGGAAAAATGGTACGTGTTAAATATCCGGGTAAACATTCGACTATAAATAAGGCTATTGTGTCCTTCTGAACTTTCTGTGAGAGGTGATGGTAAGTATTTAGTTGAATTAATTCTAGGAGGAATTGAGTTTTGTGGCTGGTGTGGAAAAATGGTACGTGTTGAATATTTGAATAAACATACGACTAAGAAACGCTTCACTATAAATAAGGCTATCGTGTTTTTCCAAACTTTCTAGGGTAACTACTTAGTTTAAATAATTCTAGGAGGAATTGAGTTTATGATTGGTATGGAAAAATGGTACTTGTTAAATATTCGGGTAAACATACGACTATAAATAATGCTATTGTGTCTTTCTGAACTTTCTTTGAGAGGCGGGGGTAAGTGTTTAGTTTAAATAGTTCTAGGAGGAATTGAGTTTTGTGGCTGGTTTGGAAAAATGGTACTTGTTAAATATTCGGGTAAACATACGACTAAGAAACGCTTCACTATAAATAAGGCTATTGTATTTTTCTGAACTTTCTAGGGCAGGGGTAACTATTTAGTTTAAATAATTCTTGGAGGAATTGAGTTTTATGAATGGTATGGTAAAATGGTACTTGTTAAATATTCGGGTAAACATACGACTAAGAAACGCTTCACTATAAACAAGGCTATCGTGTTTTTCCAAACTTTCTAGGGCGGTGGTAACTACTTAGTTTAAATAATTCTAGGAGGAATTGAGTTTATGATTGGTATGGAAAAATGGTACTTGTTAAATATTCGGGTAAACATACGACTAAGAAACGCTTCACTATAAATAAGGCTATCTTGTTTTTCCAAACTTTCTAGGGCGGGGGATAACTATTTAGTTTAAATAATTCTAGGAGAAATTGAGTTTTATGGAGAGTATGGAAAAATGGTACTTGTTAAATGTTCGGGTAAACATACGACTAAGAAACGCTTCACTATAAATAAGGCTATCGTGTTTTTCCGAACTTTTTAGGGTGAGGGTAACTATTTAGTTTAAACAATTCTAGAAGGAATTGAGTTTTATGGATGGTTTGGAAAAATGGTACTTGTTAAATATTCGGGTAAACATACGACTAAGAAACGCTTCACTATAAATTAGGCTATCGTGTTTTTCCGAACTTTCTAGGGCGGGGGTAACTATTTAGTTTAAATAATTCTAGGAGGAATTGAGTTTTATGGATGGTATGGAAAAATGGTACTTGTTAAATATTCGGGTAAACATACGACTAAGAAACGCTTCATTATAAATATGGCTATCGTGTTTTTCCGAACTTTCTAGGGCGGGGGTAAGTATTTACTCTAAATATTTCTAGGAGGAATTGATTTTTGTGGGTGGTACGGAAAAATGGTACTTATTAAATATTCGGGTAAACATTCGACTATAAATAAGGCTATTGCGTCTTTCTGAACTTTCTTTGAGAGGCGGGGGTAAGTATTTAGTTTAACTAATTCTAGGAGGAATTGAGTTTTGTGGCTGGTGTGGAAAAATGGTATGTGTGGAGTAAATTAAGTTTTGAGAGGGGTAAAAATGGTAGTTATTTAGTACCCAATAAACAGGTGACTTGAAATGCTTCATTAGAAATAGTTTATTGCTAATGATACCTCCTCGACAGATATTTTTTTATTGAATTTTATACAATAAAGCCAAACGTCAGCTTTATTGTATTGGCTTACAATTTTAATCCAAACGTTGCTCTGTGTTTGTCACACCAACTAGTAAATATTTATCGGGGTTTTATTTTTTCTGTTCAATTATTTTCAGTGTAAGCCAATATAATTACCACATTCTTTTATTATAACTTAACTTGTAGGAATAGGACTTCTAGAATAAGGATTCATTCCCTTGACTAAATCAGTTTATTCATGTAAAATGGTGAACAAAAGACTATTAATTTTCCGTATTCTTCTTCTTTTTCTTGTTATCTAGCTAAACGTTGCGATGTGTTTGTCACACCAACTAGTAAATATTTATCGGGCTTTTATTTTTTAGATTCAATTATTTTCAGTGTAAGCCAATATAATGCTAGGGGGAGTAAAAATAGTAGTTGTTTAGTACCCGGTAAACAGGTTACTTGATATGCTTCATTAGAAGTAGGTTATTGCTAATAATACCTCCTTGACAGATATTTTTATGGCTCTAACCATTGTACTCTATGCTTGCCCAGAGACACGATGTGTTTTTCCCACTATTGCTCTATGGCCGGTTATCGACACTACCTAGTTTAGTGCATGTATTAAATCAGTATTTTTTACACAGTGGAACGATAAACACATAACTAATATCTCTAAAAAAGTGTAGATGGAGCATTTGAATAAAGTGTGTTCACATAACAAGGTTATTGTAGCATTGAATGCCAACATGGATAAGTACTTAAACTATAAAACAAGTACAAGTGGAAGCACTATTGGAAATGTATGCATGCATTGTCATGACAGTAAGGAATTAAATTTCTTTGGAATATCGAAAAAATTCAACTCTGATGTTGATAGTTACGTGAGATTGAGATCTCCAGAGATGATTGCACTCAAAGAGAATGCCAACATAAAAATAATCGTTGATGATAGAGGACAACTCCTTGCTACTGTTTCAGGTAACACATTACCTACTGATACATACAATCGTCACCTTTCGGTTATTAGCATTCAACGGAAGATCAATAAAAGAAAGGCCTACTTTTCTACTAATATCGTAAACCATATCTTGTCTACGTGCCGAAACTGTTACCTGTGTAAAAATAATAAGATAATAGACAGTGAAATTGCCAGAAAAATAAGAATGTCATTGGCAGAAAATATCACTATGGAATATAAAGATGAATCGATGAAAAACAAAGCACCAGCAAACGTTACTGCCATTGATCAAACAGTCAATGAACCAAATAATACCAAGGACGAAAAGGATATTGAGCCTGTTGATGAGACACCAGTAAAAATTGTGTATGACTCAAAATGGAATAACGATTATTCTACTGATTACGAACTAAGTGAAGACAATAGCTATAATATCAAGCGAGAACATGGTGAACTATTTTATGGAACAGATTCAAAATGTCCAAAGTTAATCATTGATATTACTAATGTATCGTAATATATTTTTTGCATTAATATTCTACATAGCATTATTTCATTCAAAATATATTATGCATTACATTGTTATGTGTTTATTATTTTTAGAGTAAGCTAGTATATCAAACGTTTAGAATGTCTATTAAAACATCAGAGATGCAAGAAAAGGAATTTGCATAAATATATTGTCAGACATGTGGGATAACCATAACAAAATCTTGGCATCAGAATGAATTAATTATTTATCAACATCCATTATTAGATATGTCATTATGAAAAAATTGTAAGTAAGTAAGTAACAAATTCTTTCTTGAATTCACCTCTTGGATACACAGTACAGAAATTTAATTTAGGAAATTATGAAAAAAAATTGTAAGTAAGTAACAAACTCTTTATTGAATTCGCCTCCTGGATAAATAAAAAAGACATTTCATTCAAGAAATTATGAAAAAATTCTAAGTAAGTTACAAACTCTTTCTTGAAGTTACCTCTTGGATACACAATGCAGAAATTTCATTTAAGAAATTATGAAAAAATTGTAAGCAAGTAACAAACTCTTTCCTGAAGTCACCTCTTGGATAAACAATGCAGAAACTTCATTTAAGAAACTATGAAACAATTGTAAGTAAGTAAGTAACAAATTCTTTCTTGAAGTCACCTCTTGGATACACAATACAGAAATTTCATGAAAGAAGTTACTAAAAAATTGTAAGTGAGTTGCAAATTTTTTATTGAATTCACCTGCTGGATAAACAAAAACACATTTCTTTCAAGAAATTATGACAAAATTCTCAGTAAGTTACAAACTCTTTATGGTTTTCACGACTTAGATACACGATTTAGAAATTTAATTAATGAAATTATGAAAAAATTCTCAGTAAGTAACAATTTCTTTCTTGAAGTCAACTCTTGGATACACAATACGGAAATTTCATTCAAGAAATTATGAAAATATTTTTGAAGTAAGTAACAAGCTCTTTAGTGATTTCACCTCTTGGGTATATAATACAGATACTTCATTCAAGAAATTATGAAAAAATCGTAAGTAAGTAACCAACTCTTTATTGTCTTCACCTCTTGGATATACAATACGTAAATTTCATTCAATAATTTATGAAAAAAATTTAAGTAAGTAACAAACTCTTTCTTGAAGTCACCTCTTGGATACACAATGCAGAAACTTCATTTAAGAAACTATAAAAAAATTGTAAGTAAGTAAGTAACAAATTCTTTCTTGAATTCGCCTCTCGGATAAACAAAAAAGTCATTTCATTCAAGAAATTATGAAAAAATTCTAAATAAGTAACAAACCCTTTCTTGAATTCGCCATTGGGTTGTACAATACAGAAATTTATTTCAGGAAACTATGAAAAACATTGCAAACAAACTCTTTCTTGAACGATTGAGCGCGCGCGTAACCTCGTCTAAATTAACCTTAAAAAATTAAATAAAGCTATGTCGACTTTGCATGTCTCTCTCACTATGTATGCGCCGTCGCGGTGTGTAACCAATCATCAATCAAGTTATCGTATATTGAGCAAGTTCCGCTGTCTCTGATTGGTCTAAAACAACCAGTCTGGTTGAAAACTTGGAGTTGAAACAAACATGTTTGGGTAATCCCCGTTCGTACTGCTCACTTTTTTTGCAATGTGTAGGAACCAGTGGGGAATCCCCGCTCGTTTGGAAAGGTACCAAGGAAAAGCAAGCAAATAGCATGTAGTTTCAAAACATGTTTAATCACGTGTAGAGGTCCCATAGAATGAAATTTCTGTATTGTGCATGCAAATGGCGAATTCAAGAATGAGTTTTTTACTTACTTAGAATTTTGTCATAATTTCTTGAATGAAATGTCTTTTTGTATCCAAGAGGTGAAATCAATAAAGAGTTTGTTACTTACTTTCCTTTTTTTATAATTTCTTGAATAAAATATCCGTATTGTTTATCCAAGAGGGGACTTCAAGAAAGAGATTGTTACTTACCTGGAATTTTCTCATAATTTTTTGAATGAAATTTCTGTATCGTATTGCTTTTCCAAGAGGGGACTTCAAGAAAGAGATTGTTACTTACTTAGAATTTTTTTATAATTTCTTGAAAGAAATATCTGTATTTTGCATCCAGGAGGAGAATTCAAGAAACAGTTTAATACTTACTTACAATTTTTTCATAGTTTCTTGAGTGAAATTGCTCTATAGTCTGTCCAGGAAGCGAGTTCAAGAAAGAGTTTGTTCACAATTGTGCATGCAAACGGCGAATTCAAGAATGAGTTTTTTACTTACTTAGAATTTTGTCATAATTTCTTGAATGAAATGTCTTTTTTTGTATCCAAGAGGTGAAATCAATAAAGAGTTTGTTACTTACTTTCCTTTTTTTATAATTTCTTGAGTAAAATATCCGTATTGTGTATCCAAGAGGGGACTTCAAGAAAGAGATTGTTACTTACCTGGAATTTTCTCATAATTTCTTGAATGAAATTTCCGTATCGTATTGCGTATCCAAGAGGGGACTTCAAGAAAGAGATTGTTACTTACTTAGAATTTCCTCATAATTTCTTGAATGAAATATCCGTATTGGGTATCCAACAGGTGTATTCAAGAAAGAGTTTGTTACTTACTTACAATTTTTTTCTTATAATTTCTTGAATGAAATATCTGTATTGTGCATCCAGGAGAAGAATTCAAGAAACAGTTTGCTAATTACTTACAATTTGTTCATAATTTCTTGAGTGAAATTGCTGTATTGTCTGTCCAGGAAGCGAGTTCAAGAAAGAGTTTGTTTTCAATGTTTTTCATAGTTCCTGAATTAAATTTCTGTATTGTGCAACCCAATGGCGAATTCAAGAAAGGGTTTGTTACTTATTTAGAATTTTGACATAATTTCTTGAATGAAATGACTTTTTTGTTTATCCAAGAGGCGAATTCAAGAAAGAAATTGTTACTTAATTACAATTTTTTCATAATTTATTTAATGAAATTTCTGTATTGTGTATCCAAAAGGTGACTTCAAGAAAGAATTTGTTACTTACTTACTTACAACTTTTTAATAATTTCTTAAATGAAGTTTCTGCATTGTGTATCAAAGAGGTGACTTCAGGAAAGAGTTTGTTACTTACTTAGAATTTTGTCATAATTTGTTGAATGAAATTTCTGCATTGTGTATCCAAGAGGTAACTTCAAGAAAGAGTTTGTTACTTACTTAGAATTTTGTCATAATTTCTTGAATGAAATATCTTTTTTATTTATACAGGAGGCTAATTCAAGAAATAATTTGCTACTTACTTACAATTTTTGATAATTTTTTAAATGAAATTTCTGCATTGTGTATCCAAAAGGTGACTTCAAGAAAGAGTTTGTTACTTACAATTTTTTTTTCATAATTTCATTAATTAAATTTCTGTATTGTGTATCCAAGAGATGAATTCAAGAAAGAATTTGTTACTTACTCACTTACAATTTTTGCATAATGACATATCCAACAACAGATGTTTATAAATAATTTATTAATTCTGATACCAAGATTTTGTCAAGGTTATCCCATGTGTCTGACAATAGATGTATGCAAATTCCTTTTCTTACATCTCCGACGTTTTATTAGACATTCTTAACGTTTGATATGCTAGATTACTCTAAAAATAATGAACACATAACAATGTAATGCATAATATATTTTTAAGGAAAAAATGCTATGTAGAATATTAATACAAAAAATATATTATGATGCATTATTAATATCAATGATTAACTTTGGACATTTTGAATCTGTTCCATAAAATACTTCACCATGTTCTCTCTTGATATTATAGCTATTGTCTTTTCTTAGTTCGTAATCAGTAGAATAATCATTATTCCATTTTGAGTCATACACAATTTTTACTAGTGTCTCATCAACAGGCTCAATATGCTTTTTGTCCTTGGTATTATTTGCTTCATTGACTATTTGATCAATGGCAGTAACGTTTCCTGTTGCTTTGTTTTTCATTGATTCATCTTTATATTCCATAGTGATATTTTTTGACAATGTCCTTTTTATTTTTCTGGCAATTTCACTGTTTATTAACATATTATTTGTACACAGGTAACAGTTTCGACACGTAGATAAGATATGGTTTACGATATTAGTAGAAGAGTAGGCCTTTCTTTTATTGATCTTCCGTTGAAGGCTAATACCCGAAAGGTGACGTTTGGATGTATCAGTAGGTAATGTGTTACCTGCAACAGTAGCAAGGAGTTGTCCTCTATCATCAACAATTATTTTTATGTTGGCATTCTCTTTGAGTGCAATCATCTGTGGAGATCTCAATCTCGCATAACCACAAACATAAGAGTTGAATTTTTTCAGTATTCCAAAGAAATTTAATTCCTTACTGTCATGACAATGCATGCATACATTTCCAATAGTGCTTCTACTTGTACTTGTTTCATAGTTTAAATACTTATCCTTGTTGGCATTTAATACTACAATAACCTTGTTATGTGAACACACTTTATTAAAATGCTCCATCTTTACTTTTTTAGAGATATTAGTTATGTGTTTATCGTTCCACTGTGTAAGAAATACTGATTTAATGCATGCAATAACCTAGGTAGTGTCGATAACCGGCAATAGAGTAATAGTGGGAAAGCCACATCGTGTCTCTGGGCAAGCATAGAGTACAATTGTTAGAGCCATAAAAATATATGTCGAGGAGGTATCATTAGCAATAACCTACTTCTAAAAGAAACATATTAAGTCACCTGTTTACCGGGTACTAAATAACTACCATTTTTACTCCTCCTAGCATTATATTGGCTTACACTGAAAATAATTGAACGGAAAAAATAAAAGCCCGATAAATATTTACTAGTTGGTTTGACAAAAACAGCGCAACGTTTAGCTAGATAAGATGAAGAAGAGGAAGAATACAGAGAATTAATAGTCCTTTGTTCACCATTTTACATGAATAAACTGATTTAGTCGAGGGAATGAATCCTTATTCTAGAAGTCCTATTCCTACAACTTAAGTTAGAATAAAAGAATGAGGTAATTATATTGGCTTACACTGAAAATTATTGAACAGAAAAAATAAAACCCCGATAAATATTTACTAGTTGGTGTGACAAACAAAGAGCAACGTTAGGCTAATAGCTATAAAATACAATAAAAAAATATCTGTCGAGGAGATATCATTAGCAATAACCTATTTCTAATGAAGCATTTCAAGTCACCTGTTTATCGGGTACTAACTAACTACCATTTTTACCCCTCTCAAAACTTAATTTATCACACACGTACAATTTTTCCGCACCAGCCTCAAAACTCACTTCCTCCTAGAATTATTTAAACTAATTACTTACCCTCGCCCTTAACAGACACTTCAGAAAGACGCAATAGCCTGATTTATAGTCGAATGTTTACCCGAATATTTAACACGTACCATTTTTCCGTGCCATACACAAATATCAATTCCTCCAAGAATTATTTAAACTGAATACTTACCCCCGCCCTATAAAGTTTTGAAAAACGCAATAGTCCTATTGATAGTGAAGTGTTTCTTAGTCGTTTTTTTACCCGAATATGCCACACTTCTCCTTCTTCAAAATCATCCACAAACCTCCATTCCTCCTGAAATAATTTAAACTAAATATTACCCACGCCTCTCAGAGAAAGTTCAGAAAGAAGCAATAGCCTTATTTATAGTCGAATGTTTACCCGAATATTTAACACGTACCATTTTTTCGTACCACCCAAAAAAATCAATTCCTCCTAGAATTATTTAAATTAAATGCTTACCCCTGCCCTAGAACGTTCTGAAAAACACTATAGCCTTATTTATAGTGAAGCGTTTCTTAGTCGTATGTTTACCCGAATATTTAACAAGTACCATTTTTCCATATCATCCATAAAACTCAATTCCTCCTTGAATTATTTAAACTAAATAGTTACCCCCGCCCTAGAAAGTTCAGAAAAACACAGTAGCCTTATTTATAGTTAGGCGTTTCTTAGTCACATGTTTACCCGAATATTTAACAAGTACCATTTTTCCATACCATCCATAAAACTCATTTCCTCCTAGAATTATTTAAACTAAATACTTACCCCCGCCTCTCACAGAAAGTTCAGAAAGACACAATAGCCTTATTTATAGTCGAATGTTTACCCGAATATTTAACACGTACCATTTTTCTGTACCAGCCACAAAAATCAATTCCTCCTAGAATTATTTAAACTAAATACTTACCCCCGCCCTATAAAGTTAGGAAAAACACGATAGCCATTTTTATAGTGAAGCGTTTCTTAGTCGCATGTTTACCCGAATATTTAACAAGTACCATTTTTCCATACCATCCATAAAACTCAATTCCTCCTAGAATTATTTAAACTAAATAGTTACCCCTGCCCTAGAAAGTTCGGAAAAACACGATAGCCTTATTTATAGTGAAGCGTTTATTAGTCGTCTGTTTACCCGAATATTTAACAAGTACCATTTTTCCATACCATCCATAAAACTCAATTCCTCCTATAATTATTTAAACTAAATAGTTACCCCCCCCCCCTTAGAAAGTTCGGAAAAACACGATAGCCTTATTTATAGTGAAGCGTTTCTTAGTTTTATGTTTACCCGAATATTTAACAAGTACCATTTTTCCATACCATTCATAAAACTCAATTCCTCCTAGAATTATTTAAACTAAATAGATACCCCCACCCTAGAAAGTCCAGAAAAACACAATAGCCTTATTTATAGTGAAGCGTTTCTTAGTCACATGTTTACCCGAATATTTAACAAGTACCATTTTTCAATACCATCCATAAAACTCATTTCCTCCTAGAACTATTTGAATTAAATACTTACCCCCGCCTCTCACAGAAGTTCGGAAAGACACAATAGCCTTATTTATTGTCGAATATTTACTCGAATATTTAACACGTACCATTTTTCCGTACCACCCACAAAAATCAATTCCTCCTAGAATTATTTAAACTAAATAATTACCCCCGCCCTATAAAGTTCGGAAAAACACGATAGCCATATTTATAGTGAAGCGTTTCTTAGTCGCATGTTTACACAAATATTTAACAAGTACCATTTTTCCATACCATCCATAAAACTCAATTCCTCCTAGAATTATTTAAACTAAATAGTTACCCCCGCCCTAGAAAGTTCGGAAAAACACGATAGCCTTATTTATAGTGAAGCGTTTCTTAGTCGTATGTTTACCCGAATATTTAACAAGTACCATTTTTACATACCATCCATAAAACTCAATTCCTCCTAGAATTATTTAAACTAAATAGTTACCCCCACCCTAGAAAGTTCGGAAAAACACGATAGCCTCATTTATAGTGAAGCGTTTCTTAGACGTATGTTTACCCGAATATTTAACAAGTATCATTTTTCCATACCATTCATAAAACTCAATTCCTCCTAGAATTATTTAAACTAAATAGTTACAACCGCCATAGAAAGTTCGGAAAAATACGATAGCCTTATTTATAGTGAAGCGTTTCTTAGTCGTATGTTTACCCGAATATTTAACAAGCACCATTTTTCCATACCATCCATAAAACTCAACTCCTCCTAGAATTATTTAAACTAAATAGTTACCCCCCGCCCTAGAAAGTTCGGAAAAACACGGTAGCCTTATTTATAGTGAAGCGTTTCTTAGTCGTATGTTTATCCGAATATTTAACAAGTACCCTTTTTCCATACCATCCATAAAACTCAATTCCTCCTAGAATTATTTAAACTAAATAGTTACCCCCGCCCTAGAAATTTCAGAAAAATACAATAGCCTTATTTATAGTGAAACGTTTCTTAGTCGTATGTTTACCCGAATATTTAACAAGTACTATTCTTCCACACCAGCCACAAAACTCAATTCCTCCTAGAATTATTTAAGCTAAATACTTACCCCCGCCTCTCAAAGAAAGTTCAGACAGACAAAATAGCCTTATTTATAGTCGTATGTTTACCCGAATATTTAACAAGTACCATTTTTCCATACCATCCATAAAACTCAATTTCTCCTAGAATTATTTAAACTAAATAGTTACCCCCGCCCTAGAAAGTTCGGAAAAACACGATAGACTTATTTATAGTGTAGCGTTTCTTAGTCGTAAGTTTACCCAAATATTTAACAAGTACCATTTCTCCATACCATCCACAAAACTCAATTCCTCCTAGAATTATTTAAACTAAATAGTTACCCCCGCCCTAGAAAGTTCGGAAAAACACGATAGCCTTATTTATAGTGAAGCGTTTCTTAAATAATTTCTGAGACCACACTGGCTAATCATGATAAACAAAAAATCGCGAAGAAAGGAAACGAGGACAATTAACAGCCAGTGAAAAAATTGAAAAATTATGCAAATATTTCGGTCAAGACCTCCGCTTGACCGTCCTCAGTGCATAATAAAACTGATAAAAATATAAAAACCAAACCTTAAAATAAAATCACCTAACTAAAACTGGACGACCCTTTCCTAGTAACGGTGAAAGGGTAACTGAATAAAAAACACAAGTCTAAATGGCATTTCAGAATTTTATTTTGCGTAAAGCATTTTTAAAGGCTGATCGCTTTCCAGTTTGATTGTTATCGGAGACTCTATTCGATTGCACAATATAACTTTTTGTGGATGTATGTAAAAAACGATCAGAATTAATAATTTTGTCATAAATGGGACTTAGAAAAATTTCTCCAGTGTCCCTATTTAGAGCTACCTTTTGGTGAATGTGCTTTTTTATTTCAACTGCCTCCCTGAAAACTTGCGTGAGACCTTTAACGGGGGCAACGATAGAGACCTCGTCAAACAAAATGAAATGGTGTGGATTCTCGTACACATGTTGCGCCAAGGCGGAATCAAAAACCCTCAGGCCTTTGGCGTAACCTCATTGCCTTGTCGATTGAGGACTTGTGCTCAGATAACCTCTCCCCCAATTGCTGTTGGGTTCTACCAACGTAAAAACAGCCACAAGAATAAGGAATTCTATAAACACCACTACCCCGAATGGGGCTGGTTTTATCTTTGCCGTTGTTAAAAAAGTTCTGTGCAATATTTGAATTTTTAAAGGCGACGCTAAGTTTATGTTTTTTAAGGATTCTTTTCAATTTGTCACTCAATTTTGGAATGTAGGGTAGAACAGTGAAAAGTTTCTTATCATCCACCAATGGGACGGTATCTGTTGGGGCTTGTGGACCTGATGCCCTCCCCTCTGCCTTTTTTCGTCTTCTGTCTATAATGGTCTCAAGTAATTTTATAGGGTAGCCATTGCAAAATAAAATGTCCTTAATATAGTTCAATTCTGAGTCTATGTGAGGCTCTGAGCATATTCTTATTACTCAGTCAACCAAAGAAATAACAACTCCTCTTTTTATGCAGGGAGAGTGGTTGGAGGAAAAATGCAAATACCTATCGTTATGCGTAAGCTTTCTATAAATAGAAAATTCAAGGTCAGGAGACTTATTGAAAATTAAAACATCTAGGAAAGGAAGTTTGTGGTTATGTTCTAGTTCTAAAGTGAGCTGAAGGTTAGAGTCCAAAGTGTTTAGATGAGTTAAGAAGGAGTTAAGTGACTCTCCTACATGCTCCCACAGAGAAATAACATCATCGACAAACCTACCCCAGAAACGGTGTTTTATCGGAAAATTTTCCAAATCAGAGATTTCTATGAATTCCATATAAAAAGTTGCCAAAAATGGTGAAAGACTTGTACCCATGGGTAAACCCCTAATTTGGGTGAAAAATTGATTATTATATCGGAAATATGAGGAGGAACTATTGCAAAGACGGACGAGACGCATAATAGTTTCTATATCCAGTGTTTTGTAGTCTATTTGATCAATATTATCTTCTAATTTCCTTTGAAGAGCTAGTTCACATTTTTTAATATCGCAAGACGTATACATAGAAATGGCATCAAAACTTGCCAAAACTGTATCTTTTTTTTATTTCAATGTCTTTTAATTTTTCAACAAGGTGAACTGAGTTTATTATGTATGAAGTTTGCGTTTTCATAAGGGGGTGAAAATGTTTGGACAACCATTTCCCCAAACTGGCAGTCGGAGAGCTATAAGAAGCCACAATTGGGCGTAGAGGGACTCCATCTTTGTTTTTATATTTTTATCAGTTTTATTCTACACTGAGGACGGTCAAGCGGAGGCCTTGACCGAAATATTTGCATAATTTTTCAATTTTTTCACTGGTTGTTAATTGTCCTCGTTTCCTTTCTTCGCGATTTTTTGTTTAAGCGTTTCTTAGTCGTATGTTTACCCGAATATTTAACAAGTACCATTTTTCCAAACCATCCATAAAACTCAATTCCTCCTAGAATTATTTAAACTAAATAGTTACCCCCGCCCTAGAAAGTTCAGAAAAACACGATAGCCTTATTTATAGTGAAGCGTTTCTTAGTCGTATGTTTACCCGAATATTTAACAAGTACCATTTTTCCATACCATCCATAAAACTCAATTCCTCCTAGAATTATTTAAACTAAATAGTTACCCCCGCCCTAGAAAGTTCTTAAAAACACGATAGCCTTATGTATAGTGAAGCGTTTCTTAGTCGTATGTTTACGCGAATATTTAACAAGTACCATTTTTCCATACCACCCATAAAACTCAATTCCTCCTAGAATTATTTAAACTAAATAGTTACCCCCGCCCTAGAAAGTTCATAAAAATACAATAGCCTTATTTATAGTGAAGCATTTCTTAGTCGTATGTTTACCCGAATATTTAACAAGTACCATTTTTTCCACACCATCCAGAAACCTCAATTCATCCTAGAATTATTTAAACTAAATACTTACCCCCGCCTCTCACAGAAAGTTAAGAAAGGCACAATAGCCTAATTTATAGTCGTATGTTTACCCGAATATTTAACATGTACCATTTTTCCATATCATCTATAAAACTCAATTCCTCCTAGAATTATTTAAACTAAATAGTTACCCCCGCCCTAGAAAGTTTCGAAAAACACAATAGCCTTATTTATAGTGAAGCTTTTCTTAGTTGTATGTTTACTCAAATATTCAACACGTACCATTTTTCCACACCAGCCACAAAACTCAATTCCTCTTAGAATTATTTCAACTAAATACTTACCCTCGCTTCTCACAGAAAGTTCAGAAAGACACAATAGCCTTATTTATAGTCGTCAGTTTACCCGAATATTTAAAATGTACCATTTTTCCATATCATCCATAAAACTCAATTCCTCCTAAAATCATTTAAACTAAATAGTTACCCCCGCCCTAGAGAGTTCAGAAAAACACAATAGCTTTATTTATAGTGAAGCGTTTCTTAGTCGTATGTTTACTCAAATATTCAACACGTACCATTTTTCCACACCAGCCACAAAACTCAATTCCTCCTAGAATTATTTCAACTAAATACTTACCCCCGCCTCGCACAGAAAGTTCAGAAAGACACAATAGCCTTATTTATAGTCGAATGTTTACCCGAATATTTAACAGGTACCATTTTTCCGTACCACCCACAAAAAACAATTCCTCCTAGAATTATTTAAACTAAATACTTACCCCCGCCCTAGATAGTTCGGAAAAACACGATAGCCTTATTTATAATGAAGTGTTTTTTAGTCGTATGTTTACCCGAATATATAACAAGTACCATTTTTCCATACCATCCATAAAACTCGATTCCTCCTAGAATTATTTAAACTAAATAGTTACACCCGCCCTAGAACGTTCGGAAAAACACAATAGTCTTATTTATAGTGAAGAGTTTCTTAGTCGTATGTTTATCCGAATATTTAAATAGTACAATTGTTCCAAACCATCCATAAAACTCAATTCCTCCTAGATTTATTTAAACTAAATAGTTACCCCCGCCCCTAGAAAGTTCGGACAAACACTATAGCTTTATCTATAGTGAAGCGTTTCTTAGTCGCATGTATACCCGAATATTTAACAAGTACCATTTTTCCAAACCAGCCATAAAACTCAATTCCTCCTAGAATTATTTAAACTAAATAGTTACCCCCGCCCTAGAAAAATCAGAAAAACTCAATAGCCTTATTTATAGTGAAGCGTTTCTTAGTCGTATGTTTACCCGAATATTTAACAAGTACCATTTTTCCACACCAGCCACAAAACTCAATTCTTCCTAGAATTATTTAAACTAAATACTTACCCCCGACTCACGCAGAAAGTTCAGAAAGATACAATAGTCTTATTTATAGTCGTATGTTTACCCGAATATTTAACATGTACCATTTTTCCATACCATCCATAAAACTCAATTCCTCCTTACAGAGTTTATTTTTATTTAGTTCAAGTTCCACCTCAAATACCTCATTCTGTAAATTTTCAACTTGATATGCGTAGCCTACTACCAGGAACCAATGGGGGAATCCTCGCTCGTAATTGCTAATCACATTAACCCTTTTTCTCCATCGTCAAGTATATGCTCCAAAAATATTTTATTCAGAGATTTCATATAAAAAATTATCCAATCACTAATTACCCCTTTTTGGAAATGACAATCAAACGCCAAGGAGCATTATCTCCTCAAACACGTCAAACTGTTTCCATGTGCAGTTGACAACAATAGCAATAAACACATGCTTTTTTTTAAATGTGCATGTCTAAATACAGTGACACAGTCATGGGTTTTTCTTGCGTAATTCAATGTATTTTTTCATGTATTTTTGAAAGCTTTATATAACTTACTACTGGTATATCAGGTTTTATAGAAAGCGTTGTCGTAGAAAATTCAAAAAGGGCTCGTTCGATTGGAAATTGAAAACACTAGTGCCCTAACTAATAGTCAAAAGCTATTGGAGTGCAAGTAATGCCCTTCTCAAGCCTACCGTTTCCCCAAACACATCCAATCAAAATTTTGAGATAGACCTTTTGTTCAATGTAGTTAAAAGTTCTGGAAATTAGGTCTTCACCAGCGTTGTCGTAGAAACTTCAAAAGGGACTTATACAATTGGTCTTTAAGGATGACATCCCCCCCACAGCCCTCAGGGCAAGGCTTGTAAGTTATGCCTTGGGGTTGTATAAGGTTTTTATAGAAAGTTTTGTCGTAGAAACTTCAAAAAGGGCTCATTCCATTGGAAATTGAAATGGCTAGAGGCCTTTTTATTGGTCGAAAGTAATTGGAGGGCAACTAATCCCCCTCTCACACCCACCATTTTCCCAAACACATACAATCAAAATTTTGAGATAGCCATTTTTTCAACGTAGTTGAAGGTTCTGGAAATTATGTCTTTGAGGATGACAACCCATCACAGCTCTCAGGGTAAGGGTTGTAAGTTATACCCTGGCGGGATATGAGGTCTTATAGAAAACGTTGTCGCGAAACTTCAAAAAAGGCTCATTCGATTGCAAATTGAAAGGGCTAGTGCCCTTTTTAAATGTTGGAAGTAATTGAAGGGTAACTAGCCCCCAATGTCGTAGAAACTTCAAAAATGGCTAATTTGATTGAAAATTGAAAGCGCTAGTGCCCTGTTTGATAGTCAAAAGTTGCAGGAGGGCAACTAACGCCCTTTCTCAAACCTATCCTTTCCCCAAAAACATCCAATCAAAATTTTGAGATAGGAATTTATGTTCAACGTAGTTGAAAGTTCTGGAAATAAGGTATTTGCCAGTGTTGTCGTAAAAACTTCAAAAAGGACTCATTCAATAGGGAATTGAGATGGCTAGTGCCCTTATTAATAGTCAAAAGCAATAGGAGGGTGAATGCCCCCCCATACCCATCATTTCCCCAAACACTTCCGATCAACATTTTGATACAAGGGTGGATCCAGGATTTTTTTTCGGGGGGGGGTTACTAATTTTTGATTCAGTTTTCGACTAATTTTACTGATTTTTACCTAGGTTTTACTAATTTTCGACTTATTTTTGACTCGGTCAAAAATTTCGGGGGGGGGGTCAAACGGGGTAACCCCCCCCCCCCCGGATACGGCCTTGTTTTGATATAGCAATTTTGTTGAACGTAGTTGAAGGGTCTGAAAAATATGTTTTTATTATGACAACCCCCAACATCCCTCAGGCCTAAGGTTATAAGTTATGCCCTGGGGGCATATAATGTCATATAGAAAATGTTGTCGAAAACACTTCAAAAAGGGCTCTTTCCATTGAAAATAGAGAGGGCTTTTGCCCTATTCAATAGTCGAAAGTAATTAGAAGGTGAATCCTTCAAAAAGGGCTCATTTGATGGGAAATTGAGAGGCTATTGCCCTATTTAATAGCCTAAAGTAATCATAAGGAGAATCCCCTCCCCCCAAACGCTCATCATTTCACCAAACATTTCTGATCAACATTTTTATCAGGCCATTTTGTTCAACGTAGTTGAAAGGTCTGGACATTATGTCTTTGAGGATGACAACCTTCCCCCCATAGCCCTCATGACAAGGGCCGTGTGTTATGCTCTTGGGGCAATTAACGTTCTTATAGAAAGTTTTGTTGTAGAAGTTTCAAAAAGGTCTCATTCAATAGGAAATTGAGAGGACTAGTGCCTGTTTTATTAGTCGAAATTGATCAGAGGGCAAATGTCTTCCTGCACACCTATCATTTCCCCAAACACTTCAAATCAAAATTTTTATATAGCCATTTTGTGAAGCCTATCAGAAAGGTCTGGAAATTGTGTCTTTAAGGATAACAAATCCCCCCTGCCCCCACGGCAAGGGTTGTAAGTTGTGCCCTGGGAACATATGGGTTTTTATAGAAGGTTTGGTCACATAAACTCCAAAGAGGGCTCATTGGATTGGTAATCAGACGCTCTGGTGCTCTTTTTGAGAGTCAAAGTGATCAGTGGGCTACCCTCTTCCCTCTCAGCCCTACACACACGTCACATTGTCCCGAAATGCGTCTAATAGAAATTTTGAGAGAGCCATTCTATTCAAAATAGTTAAAATATTATATGACATGGCTTTCGGGGTCGAAAAAAAAACCCAGAGATTAGGGGCAAGGGTTGTAAGTTATGCCCAGGGGGTATTAAACGTTTCTACGGAAGGGATGGTCGCTTAACTACAGAAGTAGAAGTGACCCTAAAGCCCCCACGACTCACCCCTGCTGCCACCTACAACTTTTTTTAACACCATATATGGTCATAGAACCACGTGGTTTATGGTTTTTGTCAATGAGAATGAAAAAAAACAGGAATTTTGTCACATTTATGTATGTTTTCTTGGATGGGTATGTGTTTTGGTCGATTTATTTGATGTTTTTCATGGATGTTTAATGGTTTTTGTCAGTGAGAATGAAAAAACATGGACTTTGTCACATTTATGGATGTCAACAGCAATTCATGTCTGTTTTATGGTTTTCTCAGTGAGAATGAAAAAACAGGAATTTTCTCACTTGGATTTACATAATCGCTAGGGGAAATTATTGATTTACGAAGGGGAAATTAAGAAACATTAAGGCTTCTTTAATCTTTAGGCCTGAGGGATAAACGTTCTTTAGGTCAGAGAGAAAAATTAATATTCTATTTTTAAATAGGGCTTCATTGATCTTTAATGTCTGGAATTATAAATGACATCACTTGTTATCTTGGAATTATGCGGGAGTCTAAAGAGATAGAAATTCTATTTTTAAATACGGCTTCACGGATCTTTAAGTCGGAGATATAAATTGATATTCTAACGAAACCCTAATAGTTTAGCTAGGAAAATTTATGAGATGAAGAGATTAACGTAGGAAAGGGTTTCCTAGAAATTTGAAATGCGTTAGCGCAGAGATGCCAAACAAAAGGAACACGCTGAAATTACGTTTAGGGATTATTTGGGCGAAACCGTTTTATCCATTTTATGGGATTAGTTCGGCGAAACAGTTAGAGACATTTTGAAAGAAGATTTTAGGAAAGGGTTTAGAAGAGAATTTGAGGGTGAAACTCTGTGGTCGTTATAATACACAAGTTCCATTTGAACAGTGTTGTGAGGTCCTCTACCCCAACCCCAAAGGGTTCCGATCCCCCACCCCAACCCCGAAGGAAGCCCCCGGTACTCAAAGGTCCCCCAAGCTCCCATAGAGCCCCAGCCCCCCCCCCCAAACGCCCTCCTCAGACCCTCAAAGGCCCTTCTCTGGTCCTCAAAGGGCCCCCGGACCCCCAAAGGGCACCCTGGACCCCAAAGGCCCTCCCCCCGGTCCTCAAAGGTCCCCCAAGCTCCCAAAGAGCCACCGGCGCCCCCAATGGCCCACCCAGACCCCCAAAGGCCATCCCCGGGCCCCCCCAAGGCCCATCGATCTCCCAAAGGACCAACGGGGTCCCAAAGGCCCTACACCGGTCCCCAAATGTCCCCCAGGCCCCCAACTGTCCCCCCAGACCCCGAAGGCCCACCCAGACCCCCAAAGGCCATCCCCGGGCCCCCCAAAGGCCCATCGAGCTCCCAAAGGACCAACGGGGTCCCAAAGGCCCTACACCGGTCCCCAAATGTCCCCCAGGCCCCCAACTGTCCCCCCGGACCCCCAAAGGCCCTCCCCCGGCCCCTAAAGGGCCAACCGGCTCCCAAAGGACCAATCGGTCCTCAAGTGTCCCCCAGACTCCCAAAGGCCCCCCCGGTGCCCCCAAGGCCCACCCCCAGTCCCCAAAGGTCCCCCAGCCAGAGAAGCACCGCCGGGATGGGCCGTGGGCCAGGAAAGCGCCACAGGATGTGCCGCAGGGGATGCGCCGCGGGTCAGGAAAGCACCGCTGGGAGGATGCGCCGCAGGGAGGCACCGCAAGGAAGCGCCGCAAGATTCGCCGCAGGGATGCGCCGCAAAAAAAAGTAAACTAAAAAGTAAAAATTTCGAAATATTATCCCCCACACGCCCTCCTCCGACCCCCACAGGCCCGCCCCTGGTCCTCAACGGGCCCCCGGGCTCCCCCCGGGCCCACCCGCCCCCCCCCGGGCCCCCCCCACACCCGCCCAGGGCCCCCCCAAGAGTCCCCTCGCCATTTTTTTTTTAATACTTTTTTATGGCTTTATTATATCTTTTCTGAACAAGTTCCATTCATAATGTCATTCCTAAACTCATTTTCCAACCTCAAAGAGTCCCCTCCCCAATTCATAAATACTTTCTTGAATTTTTTAACATGGTATTTTTCTAACTTTTTTACGTATCTTAAAATGACATGAAATATGCTTACGGCTCTACCAATCGTACTCTGTGCTTGTTCCTGGACACGAAGCGGCTTTTCCACTGGTACTCTATGGCAGGTTATCGACACTACCGAGTTTATTGCATGCATTAAATCAGTATTTTTTACGCAGTGGAAGGATCAACACACAATTCATATCTGTAAAAAGTGATGATGAATTATTCGACGAAAGTATGTGCACATGAAAAAATCATTGTCGTGTTGAACGCTGACAAGGAGAAATACCTGAACTATGAAACAAGTGCAAGCGGTAACACTATTGGAAATGTATGTATGCGTTGTCATGACAGCGAGAAGTTAGATTTCTTTGGACTATCGAAATCATTCAAAATTGCTCAAGGTGGATATGCGGGAGTGAGAGCACCAGAGATGATAGTGCTAAAGGAGAATGCCAACTTAAAAATAATTGTCGATGATCGGGGACAACTTCTAGCTAATGGTTCTGATAGCACGATACCTATTGATAGATCCTATTCCCATCGTTCTGGTATTACTATTCAAATGAAAGCAAAGAAGAAAAGAAAGGCCTACTGCTGAACTAGTGTAATAAATCATATCATGTCTACCTGCCAGAACTGCTATCTATGCAAAAATAATGTGAGAATAGACAGTGAAATCGCAGGCAGAATAAAAAGGACATTAGCATACAATATCATCAATGAATATAAAGATGAATTGACGGAAAGTGACGCGCAAGTGTACTAATAATGTATAATAATGTATTTAACATATTTTTATATCAATATTCTACATGTCCTTATTTCATTAAAAATAGCTTATGCATTATTTTGTTAAGTGTTCACTATTTTTAGGGTATGCTAGAACGTCAAACGTTCAGAATATCTATTAAAAAGGTCAGAGACGTAAGAAAAAGAATTTTAGAGATAATGATACTACTAGCAGGCTCAATGTTTCATAGAAGATAGAAAAGTTCAAGATCTCTTCAGAATTTTACCAAAGAACACAATTCAATTCTAATTTCACCAGAGAAAATAAAAATCTTCCACTTAAGTTCTTTATTTCTCAAAGACATAAATAATTTAAAGTTCACTTCAAAATTTTTCCGTAGAAGATAGGAAAAGTTATACTATGATAGTGATTATTTTCCATGGAGATAAAAAGTTTCACTTTAATTCTAAATTGTCATAAATTCAATTACGACCATTATCAAAGAGTCAAATTTAAAGTTCTATTTTAAAAAATTTAAAGTTCAGTTCTAAATTTTTCCGTAGAAGATAGGAATAGTTATACTTTGTATGTGATTATTTTCTATGAATATACAAAGTTTCACTTTAATTCTAAATTTTCTTAAATTCAGTTCCGACCTTTCTCAAAGAGATGAAAAAATTTAAAGTTCTTTTCAATATATTTTCTCGGAAGAAGAAAAGTTCAACTTCGATTCTGAATTTTCTCATTGAAAATGAAATAAGTTATTGGATCAATTCTATTTTCCCAAAATAATATAAAAATTTTCAACTTCACTTCAGATTTTTCTCAAAGAGATGAAAAATTTAAAATACTATTTCCAAATTTTTCATAGAAGATAGAAAAGTTCAATTTCTCTTCTGAATTTTACCAACAAACACACTTTAATTCTAATTTCTACAGAGAAGATAAAAAGCTTCCAATTCAGTTTTAAGTTCACCAAGACATAAAAAATTTAAATTTCTGTTCTAAATTTTTCTGTAGAAAATAGGAAAAGATATACTATGCTAGTGATTATTTTCCATGAAGATAAAAAGTTTCACTTTAATTCTAAATTTTCTTAAATTCAGTTCCGACTTTTCACATAGAGATGAAAAAAATTTTAAGTTCTGTTTCAAATTTTTCATAGAATATTGGAAAAGTTATACTTTGATCGTGAATATTCAAGTTCTCTTCTGAATTTTACCAAAGAACACACTTCAATTCTAATTTCTCCAGAGAAAACAAAAATCTTACACTTCACTTCATTATTTCACAAATACATAAATAAATTTAAATTTAAATTATAATTTTTCGGTGGAAGATAGAAAAAGTAATAACATACTTGTGAATATTTTCACGGAAGATAAAAAGTTCTAGTTCAATTTAAAATTTTCTCAACGAAGTCAAGGAAAGTTCAAGTTCGCTTCTGAATTTTCTCAATGAAAAAGAAATTAGTCATTGATCCTTTCTATTTTTTCCAAATAATATAAAAATTTTCCACTTTAGTTCAGATCTGTCTCGAAGAGATGAAAAATTTAAATACTGTTCCAAATTTTTCACTGAAGATAAAAAAGTTCAAGTTCTCTTCGGAATTTTAGCAAAGAACACACTTCAATTCTAATTTCTCCAGAGAAAATAAAAATCTTCCACTTCAGTTCTTTATTTCACAAAGACATAAAGAAATTTAAAGTTCAATTCTAATTTTTCGGTGGACGATAGAAAAAGTAATAGCATACTGGTGAATATTTTCCTGTAAGATAAAAATTTCTATTACAATTTAAAATTTTCTCAACTAAGTGAAGAAAAGTTCAAGTTCTCTTCTGAACTTTACCAAAGAACACACTTCAATTTTAATTTCTCCAGAGAAAACAAAAATCTTCCACTTCAGTTCTCTATTTCACAAAGACATAAAGAAATTTAAAGTTCAATTCTAATTTTTCGGTGGAAGATAAAAAAAGTAATACCATACTTGTGAATATTCTCACGGAAGATAAAAAGTTCTAGTTAAATTTAAAATTTTCTCAATGAAGTTAAGGAAAGTTCAAGTTCTCTTCTGAACTTTACCAAAGAACACACTTCAATTCTAATTTCTCCAGAGAAAACAAAAATCTTCCACTTCAGTTCTTTATTTCACAAAGACATAAAGAAATTTAAAGTTCAATTCTAAATTTTTCGGTGGGAGATAGAAAAATTAATACCATACTTGTGATTATTTTCATGGAAGATAAAAAGTTCTAGTTCAATTTTAAATTTTCTCAACGAAGTGAAGAAAAGTTCATGTTCTTTACTGAATTTTACCAAAGAACACAATTCAATTCTAATTTCTAAAGAGAAAATAAAAATCTTCCACTCAAGTTCTTTATTTCACAAAGACATAATGAAATTTAAAGTTCAATTATAAATTTTTCGGTGGAAGATAGAAAAAGTAATACCATACTTGTGAATATTTTCCCGGAAGATAAAAAGTTCTAGTTCAATTTAAAATTTTCTCTACGAAGTGAAGAAAAGTTCAAGTTCTCTTCTGAATTTTACTAAAGAACACACTTCAATTCTAATTTCACCAGAGAAAATAAAAATCTTCCACTTCATTTCTTTATTTCACAAAAGACATAAAGAAATTTAAAGTTCAATTCTAAATTTTCGGTGGAAGATAGAAAAAGTAATATCATACGTGTGAATATTTTTCAAGAAGATAAAAGTTATAGTTCAAATTAAAATTTTCTCAACGACGTGAAGAAAAGTTCAAGTTCTCTTCCGAACTTTACCATAGAACACACTTCAATTCTAATTTCTACAGAAAAAAAAAGCTTCCACTTCAGTTTTAAGTTCCCACAATGAAATAAAGAAATTTAAAGTTCTATTCTAAATTTTTAGACGGAAGATAGAAGAAGTAATACTATGACTGTGATTGTTTTCCCTGAAGATCAACAGTTTCATTTTATTTATAATTTTTCTTAAATTCAGTTCTTATTTTTCTCAAAGAGATGAAAAAATTAAAGTTCATTTCTAAATTTTTCTCTAGAAGATAGGAAAAGTTATACTACGATTGTGATTATTTTCCTGTGAAGATAAAAATTTTCACTTTAATTATAATTTTCTTAAGTTCACTTTCCGATTTTTTGCAAAAAGATAAAAAATTTAAAGTTCTGTTCCAAATTTTTCATAGAAGATAGAAAAAGTTATACATTGATTTGAATATTCGACATGAAGATAAGGAGCATCACTTTAATTCTGATTTTTCTCGAAGAAGTGCAAAATGTTCAAGTTCTCTTTTGAATTTTCTTAAAGAATTAAATAAAGTTATCTCAATTCTGAATTTTACAAATGAAAATGAAAAAAGCTTCCACTTCAGTTGTTAATTCCTCAAAGACATAAGAAATTCAAAGTTCTCTTCTGAATTTTACCAAAGAACATAATTCAATTCTAATTTCTCCAGAGAAAATAAAAAGCTTCCACGTCAGTTTTAAGTTCACCAAGACATAAAAAATTTAAAGTTCAGTTCTAAATTTTTCAATAGAAGATAAGAAAAGTTATACTATGATTTTGATTATTTTCTTGAAGATAAAAAGTTTCACTTTAATTCTAAATTTTCTTAAATTCAATTCCGACCTTTCTCAAAGAGATGAAAAAATTTAAAGTTCTGTTCCAAATATTTTTACCGGAAGAAGAAAAGTTCAATTTCAATTCTGAATTTTCTCAATAAAAATGAAATAAGTTATTGATCAATTACATTTTCCTAAAATATTATAAAATTTTCCACTTCAATTCAGATTTTTGTCAAAGCGATGAAAAAATTTAAAAAATTGTTCCAAATTTTTCATGGAAGATGTTAAAGGGTATACTTTGATCTTGAATATTCTCCATTTATATTTTAAAACCCAATTGACTTTTGTCTGTTCTCGAAGAAGTGTAAAATGTACAGTTTCTATTAAGAATTTTATTAGACAAGAGAAGATATTATATCAGTCCTGAAATTGACCAGTAAATATTAAAAAGATTAAATTTCAGATCCTCACTTCTCAACGACATAAAAAATTTAAAGTTCAATTCTAAATTTTTCCATAGAAAATAGGAATGACTATACTATGATTGTGACTATTTACCATGAAGATAAAAAGTTTCACTTTATTTCTAATTTTTCTTAAATTCAGTTCATTCATCTAACCACCAAAAACAATAGGTTAGGTTAGGTATAAATAAATATTAATAAATAATTAGAAACATTTCTCACTGTTTAAGTTAGGTTAGGTTAGGTAAACTTATCACGAGCGCTCATGATAAGCTAAACTAACCTAACTTAAACATGGTAAAAAGATTAAATTAGGTTAGGTTAGGCTAGATTAAGTTAGGTTAGGTTAAGTTAGGTTAGGAAAGGTTAGACTACGTACGCGCGCGTACGTAGGCTAACCTAACCTAACCTAACTTAACCTAACCTAACTTAATCTAGCCTAACCTAACCTAATTTAATCTTTTTACCATGTTTAAGTTAAGTTAGGTTAGCTTATCATGAGCGCTCGTGATAAGTTTACCTAACCTAACCTAACTTAAACATGGAGAAATGTTTCTAATTATTTATTAATATTTATTTATACCTAACCTAACCTATTGTTTTTGGTGGTTAGATGAATGAACTGAATTTAAGAAAAATTAGAAATAAAGTGAAACTTTTATCTTCATGGTAAATAGTCACAATCATAGTATAGTCATTCCTATCTTCTATGGAAAAATTTAGAATAGAACTTAAAATTTTTTATGTCTTTGAGAAATTAAGAACTGAAGGAAGCTTTTTCATTTTCTATGGTTAATTTCAGAATTGAACTAATTTTTTCTCTTCTTCAAGAAAATTCAGAAGAGAACTTGAACATTTTGCACTTCTTCGAGAAAACTCAAAATTAAAGTGGAGTTCCATATCTTCATGAAGAGTATTCACAATCAAAGTATAACTTTTCCTATCTTCTATGAAAAATTTGGAACAATGTTTTAAATTTTTTCATCTGTTTGAGAAAAATCTGAATTGAAGTGGAAAATTTTATATTATTTTAGAAAAATAGAATTGATCAATAACTTATTTCATTTTTATTGAGAAAATTCAGAATCGAAATTGAACTTTTCTTCTTCCGGAAAAATATTTGGAATAGAACTTTAAATTTTTTCATCTCTTTGAGAAAGGTCAGAATTGAATTTAAGAAAATTTAGAATTAAAGTGAAACTTTTTATCTTCATGAAAATAATCAAAATCATAGTATAACTTTTCTTATCTTCTATGGAAAAATTTAGAACTGAACTTTAAATTTTTGATGTCTTGGTGAACTTAAAACTGACGTGGAAGCTTTTTATTTTCTCTGGAGAAATTAGAATTGAATTATGTTCTTTGGTAAAATTCAGAAGAGAACTTTGAATTTTTTATGTCTTTGAGGAATTAAGAACTGAAGTGGAAGCTTTTTTCATTTTCATTGGTAAAATTCAGAATTGAGCTAATTTTCTTACTTCTTTAAGAAAATTCAGAAGAGAACTTGAACATTTTGCACTTCTTCGAGAAAACTCAGAATTAAAGTGATGCTCCTTATCTTCATGTCGAATATTCAAATTAATGTATAACTTTTTCTATCTTCTATGAAAAATTTGGAACAGAACTTTAAATTTTTCATCTCTTTGCAAAAAATCGGAAAGTGAACTTAAGAAAATTAGAATTAAAGTGAAACTTCTTATCTTCACTGAAAAATAATCACAATCTTAGTATAAATTTTCCTATCTTCTAGAGAAAAATTTAGAAATGAACTTTAAATTTTTCATCTCTTTGAGAAAAATCAGAACTGAATTTAAGAAAAATTATAAATAAAGTGAAACTTTTGATCTTCATGGAAAAACAATCACAGTCATACTATTACTTTTTCTATCTTCCATCTAAAAATTTAGAATAGAACTTTATATTTCTTTATTTTATTGTGGGAACTTAAAACTGAAGTAGAATATTTTTATTTATTCTGGAGAAATTAGAATTGAAGTGTGTTCTTTGGTAAAGTTCAGAAAAGAACATGAAATTTTCTTCACTTCGTTGAGAAAATTTTAAATTGAACTAGAACTTTTTATCTTCTGTGAAAATAATCACAAGTATGATATTAATTTTTTTATCTTCCACCGAAAAATTTAGAATTGAAATTTAAATTACTTTAGGTCTTTTGTCAAATAAAGAACTGAAGTGGAAGATTTTTATTTTCTCTGGTGAAATTATAAATTACTTGTGTTCTGTAGTAAAACTAAGAAGAGAACCTGGACTTTTCTTCATTTTGTTGAGAAAATTTTAAGTTGAACTAGAACTTTTTATCTTCCGGGAAAATATTCACAAGTGTGGTATTACTTTTTCTATCTTCCACCGAAAAATTTACAATTGAACTTTAAATTTCATTATGTCTTTGTGAAATAAAGAACTTAAGTGGAAGATTTTTATTTTCTCTTTAGAAATTAGAATTGAATTGTGTTCTTTGGTAAAATTAAGTAAAGAACATACACTTTTCTTCACTTCATTGAGAAAATTTAAAATTGGACTAGAACTTTTTATCTTCCGTGAAAATAATCATAAGTATGGTATTACTTTTTCTGTCTCCCACATAAAAATTTAGAAATGAACTTTAAATTTCTTTATTTCATTGTGAAATCTTGAAGATAAGCGAACGATTTCGGTTTTCTCTGTAGAAATTAGAATTGAAGTGTGTTCTGTGGTAAAGTTCAGAAGAGAACTTGAACTTTCCTTGACTTCGTTGAAAAAATTTTAAATTGAACTAGAACTTTTTATCTTCCGTGAAAATATTCACAAGTATGGTATTACTTTTTCTATCTTCCACCGAAAAATTAGAATTGAACTTTAAATTTCTTTATGTTTTTGTGAAATAAAGAACTGAAGTGGAAGATTTTTGTTTTCTCTGGAGAAATAAGAATTGAAGAGTGTTCTTTGGTAAAATTCAGAAGAAAACTTGAACTTTTCTTCACTTCGTTGAGAAAATTTTAAATTGAACTAGAACTTTTTATCTTCCAGGAAAATATTCACAAGTATGGTATTACTTTTTCTATCTTCCACCAAAAAATTAGAATTGAACTTTAAATATCTTTATGTCTTTGTGAAATAAAGAACTGAAGTGTAAGATTTCTTTTTTCTCTGGAGAAATTCGAATTGAAGTGTGTTCTTTGCTGAAGTTCCGAAGAGAACTTGAACTTTTTTATCTTCTGTGAAAAATTTGGAACAGTATTTAAATTTTTCATCTCTTCGAGACAGATCTGAACTAAAGTGGAAAATTTTTATATTATTTGGAAGAAATAGAAATGATCAATGACTAATTTCTTTTTCATTGAGAAAATTCAGAAGCGAACTTGAACTTTCCTTGACTTCGTTGAGAAAATTTCAAATTGAACTAGAGCTTTTTATCTTCCGTGAAAATATTCACAAGTATGATATTACTTTTTCCATATTCCACCGAAAAATTAGAATTGAACTTTAAATTTCTTTATGTCTTTGTGAAATAATGAAGTGAAGTGTAAGATTTTTGTTTTCTCTGTAGAAATTAGAATTGAAGTGTGTTCTTTGGTAAAATTCAGAAGAGAACTTGAATATTCACGATTAAAGTATAACTTTTCCAATATTCTATGAAAAATTTGGAACAGAACCTAAAATTTTTTTCATCTCTAAGTGAAAAGTCGGAACTGAATTTAAGAAAATTTAGAATTAAAGTGAAACTTTTTATCTTCATGGAAAATAATCACTAACATAGTATATCTTTTCCTATTTTCTACAGAAAAATTTAGAACAGAACTTTAAATTTTTTATGTCTTTGTGAACTTAAAACTGAAGTGGTAGCTTTTTATCTTCTCTGTAGGAATTAGAATTGAAGTGTGTGTGTTGGTAAAATTCAGAAGAGAACTTGAACTTTTCTATCTTCTATGAAAAATTTGGAAATAGTATTTTAAATTTTTCATCTCTTTGAGAAAAATCTGAAGTGAAGTGGAAAATTTTTATATTATTTTGGGAAAATAGAATTGATCAATAACTTATTTCATTTTCAATGAGAAAATTCAGAATCGAAGTTGAACTTTTCTTCTTCCGAGAAAATATATTGAACAGAACTTTAAATTTTGTCATCTCTTTGAGAAAGGTGGGAACTGAATTTAAGAAAATTTAGAATTAAAGTGAAACTTTTTATCTTCATAGAAAATAATCACAAACAAAGTATAACTATTTCTATCTTCTAAGGAAAAATTTAGAACTGAACTTTAAATTTTTTAAAATAGAACTTTAAATTTGACTCTTTGAGAAAGGTCGGAATTGAATTTAAGAAAATTTAGAATTAAAGTGAAACGTTTTATCTCCATGGAAAATAATCACTATCATAGTATAAATTTTCCTATCTTCTACGGAAAAATTTAGAAGTGAACTTTAAATTCTTTATGTCTTTGTGAAATAAAGAACTTAAGTGGAAGATTTTTATTTTCTCTGGTGAAATTAGAATTGAATTGTGTTCTTTGGTAAAATTCAGAAGAGATCTTGAACTTTTCTATCTTCTATGAAACATTGAGCCTGCTAGTAGTATCATTATCTCTAAAATTCTTTTTCTTACATCTCTGACCTTTTTAATAGATATTCTGAACGTTTGACGTTCTAGCTTACCCTAAAAATAGTGAACACTTAACAAAATAATGCATAAGATATTTTTAATGAAATAAGGACATGTAGAATATTGATATAAAAATATGTTAAATACATTATTATACATTATTAGTACACTTGCGCTTCACTTTCCGTCAATTCATCTTTATATTCATTGATGATATTGTCTGCTAATGTCCTTTTTATTCTGCCTTCGATTTCACTGTCTATTCTCACATTATTTTTGCATAGATAACAGTTCTGGCAGGTAGACATGATATGATTTATTACACTAGTGCAGCAGTAGGCCTTTCTTTTCTTCTTTGATTTCATTTGAATAGTAATACCAGAACGATGGGACAAGGATCTATCAATAGGTATCGTGCTATCAGAACCATTAGCTAGAAGTTGTCCCCGATCATCGACAATTATTTTTAAGTTGGCATTCTCCTTTAGCACTATCATCTCTGGTGCTCTCACTCTCGCATATCCACCTTGAGCAATTTTGAATGATTTCGATAGTCCAAAGAAATATAACTTCTCGCTGTCATGACAACGCATACATACATTTCCAATAGTGTTACCGCTTGCACTCGTTTCATAGTTCAGGTATTTCTCCTTGTCAGCGTTCAACACGACAATGATTTTTTCATGTGCACATACTTTCGTCGAATAATTCATCATCACTTTTTACAAATATGAATTGTGTGTTGATCCTTCCACTGCGTAAAAAATACTGATTTAATGCATGCAATAAACTCGGTAGTGTCGATAACCTGCCATAGAGTACCAGTGGAAAAGCCGCGTCGTGTCCATGAACAAGCACAGAGTACGATTGGTAGAGCCGTAAGCATATTTCATGTCATTTTAATATACGTAAAAAAGTTAGAAAAATACCATGTTAAAAAATTCAAGAAAGTATTTATGAATTGGGGAGGGGACTCTGTGAGGTTGGAAAATGGGTTTAGGAATGACATTATGAGTGTAACTTGTTCAGAAAAGATATAATAAAGCCATAAAAACGTATTAAAAATGGAGAGGGGACTCTTTGGGGGGCCCAGGGAGGGTGTTTGGGGGGCCCTTGGGGGGGCCGGTTGGCCCTGTGGGTGCCGGGGGGCCCGTGGAGGCCCAGGGGAGGGCCGTTGGGGGCCTGAGGAGGGAGTTTGGGGGATAACATTTCGAAATTTTTACTTTCTAGTTTACTTTTTTTTTGCGGCGCATCCCTGCGGCGCATCCTGCGGCGCGTTCCTGCGGTGCCTCCCTGCGGCGCATCCCCGCGGCGCTTTCCTGACCCCGCGGCGCATCCCTGCGGCACATCCTGCGGCGCTTTCCTGGCCCCCGGCGCATCCCGGCGGCGCTTCTCTGGCCGGGGGACCTTTGGGGACTGGGGGAGGGCCTTTGGGGCACAGGGGGGGCCTTTGGGAGTCTCGGGGACACTTGAGGACCGATTGGTCCTTTGGGAGCCGGTTGGCCCTTTAGGGGCCGGGGGAGGGCCTTTGGGGGTCCGGGGGGACAGTTGGGGGCCTGGGGGACATTTGGGGACCGGTGTAGGGCCTTTGGGACCCCGTTGGTCCTTTGGGATCTCGATGGGCCTTTGGGAGGCCCGGGGATGGCCTTTGGGGGTCTGGGTGGGCCTTTGGGGGCGCCGGTGGCTCTTTGGGAGCTTGGGGGACCTTTGAGGAATGGGGGGAGGGCCTTTGGGGTCCGGGGTGCCCTTTGGGGGTCCGGGAGCCCTTTGAGGACCAGAGAAGGGCCTTTGAGGGTCTGAGGAGGGCGTTTGGGGGGAGGGGCTGGGGCTCTATGGGAGCTTGGGGGACCTTTGAGTACCGGGGGCTTCCTTCGGGGTTGGGGTGGGGGATCTGAACCCTTTGGGGTTGGGGTAGAGGACCTCACAACACTGTTCAAATGGAACTTGTGTATTATAACGACCACAGAGTTTCACCCTCAAATTCTCTTCTAAAACCTTTCCTAAAATCTTCTTTCAAAATGTCTCTAACTGTTTCGCCGAAATAATCCCATAAAATGGATAAAACGGTTTCGCCCAAATAATCCCTCAACGTAATTTCAGCGTGTTCCTTTTGTTTGGCATCTCTGCGCTAACGCATTTCAAATTTCTAGGAAACCCTTTCCTACGTTAATCTCTTCATCTCATAAATTTTCCTAGCTAAACTATTAGGGTTTCGTTAGAATATCAATTTATCTCTCCGACTTAAAGCTCCGTGAAGCCGTATTTAAAAATAGAATTTCTATCTCTTTAGACTCCCGCATAATTCGAAGATAACAAGTGATGTCATTTATAATTCCAGACATTAAAGATCAATGAAGCCCTATTTAAAAATAGAATATTAATTTTTCTCTCTGACCTAAAGAACGTTTATCCCTCAGGCCTAAAGATTAAAGAAACCTTAATATTTCTTAATTTCCCCTTCGTGAATCAATAATTCCCCCTAGCGATTATGTAAATCCAAGTGAGAAAATTCCTGTTTTTTCATTCTCACTGAGAAAACCATAAAACAGACATGAATTGCTGTTGACATCCATAAATGTGACAAAGTTCCTGTTTTTTCATTCTCACTGACAAAAACCATTAAACATCCATGAAAAACATCAAATAAATCGACCAACACACATAAACATCCAAGAAAACATACATAAATGTGACAAAATTCCTGTTTTTTCATTCTCATTGACAAAAACCATAAACCACGTGGTTCTATGACCATATATGGTGTTAAAAAAAGTTGTAGGTGGCAGCAGGGGTGAGTCGTGGGGGCTTTAGGGTCACTTCTACTTACAGAAAAGGCTCAGTCTTTCTCTCTGAAAAAGACTATGTCAACATAAAATGAACAGAAATTAATCAAACAAACTTTTTGCACAAAATAGGTTTTTCAAAAAATAATAAAGAACTCCATTAAACCAAAAATGAAACAAAAATAGAATCAAATAATCTATTAAGCATAGAACTACCACAAATCAGTATCAACAAGTAAATGAAACTCAAAACAAACAGAAATTAAAATAAGTCAAACTCAAAACGAGCAGAAATTAATCTGAGTAGAGATCTAAACCCTATGTTTTCTAAAAGCCATAATATGATTTGTATTTTACTAAAAAAAAATTCTTTAAAATGTTTTCACTTATAACTTTAAGAAAACAAAATTAATTAAGATTTTAAGGAACAAATATCAGCATATGTAAATTAAACTGACAATGCACATTTTTTTCAGTGAATTCATTTGAATTTGTTTCAAGGAGGGTTCCAGTAGCCAAAATCTTCATGGTTGTACGTAGCTTCTTTTCTAGGGGGGGGGGGCAGCTGATTCTTTGATGAAGGGTGGGGGGCTGAAGTTATATTGGCAATTCACAAAACCTTACATGGCCAGAAAGTTTTATCACACCTATGAAATCTTTATTAATAAGTAATCACCAAAAATCATAAATCAATAAGCTTCAGCATTAGTCAATCTTCTTGGATTAGAGCTAAATCTTTCCAAGACATTATGGATAATTGTTTCATGATTGACTCTTATTCTGTCATTCCAGCTGTTTATTTCCAGCCTTTTCAACAATCCATCTTTTATTAACTGCTTTTTTAGCCATCTACCTTTTTTCAACTGCTTTTTCAACCATATCTAGTGTAATTTTGAAAAGAACTGGTGCATTATATGGGCCCACAAAATAAGTCAAGTTTGGTCAATGCTAATGGAATAAAATTAAATAGGATGAATATGTAATAATTTAGAAACAAATTTGGGCTATACCTTTACACATTAGGGGGGTGGTGTGGCGGGGGGGGGGGATTAAGGCAAAGTATATATTAAATACGTAACCTAATCTAACCTAGGTACCTTTTCCCCCCTAAATCCCAAAAAACAATCGTTTAAATATTGTAAAAGCAATGAAAACCAAGGCTTTGCAATCATTTATCTATAGTAGTCTCTTGCAAATATCCCGTTTGACGGGTTTCGTGACTTGTTTCATTGATACAGTCTATAGCAGTGGGCCTGTTTTGTGCACCAATACCATTTGAAGTTCTAGGGGGTGGCAGCTGCCCGCTTCTGCCCCCCTTCCGTATGCTCATGAAACTCCTGTATATAGTAATTTCTGTTTGGTTTTAAGTTTGACTTTGGTTTTCATTTGCGTTTTCACTCGTTTCAGG
Organism: Artemia sp. Qi Xiang Cuo; assembly: GCF_049724085.1. Classification (NCBI taxonomy): domain Eukaryota; kingdom Metazoa; phylum Arthropoda; class Branchiopoda; order Anostraca; family Artemiidae; genus Artemia; species Artemia sp. Qi Xiang Cuo. The sequence goes on from NC_142810.1 coordinate 4,755,947, forward strand.
ATTCAGTTATTCATCTATATGAGTACCTCTTACCTTAATGTTTGATGTGATTACTTATTTACTTTCAGTTTGTTATGGATTTGAAGTATTCTTTGGTAGTAATTTCTGGTCGTTTTAAGTTTTAATTATTATATGGGCTTAGATAAGTTTTAATTGATGTTTTAATTTATATTGAAGAATTTCTTTTTCAAAGAGTTACAAAATTAGTTTCTGGTCGTTTTTACTGGTATTAAATAAAAAAAAACAAGTTTTTTTTAACTGAAAGTAAGGAGCAACATTAAAACTTTAAACAAACAGAAATTATTCCGTATATGAAAGGGACTGTCCCCTCCTCAACGCCTCGCTCTTTACGCTAAAGTGTTTTACTATTAAAAAAAATAGCGTTGTGAGAAAGAGTCTAACTTTGAACGTTTTTGATTAATGCAGGTTTTGAGTTCACCAAATCAAACGATAATGTACGGTAATGCAGGTTCACCGTACTAGAATAATTAAAACAAAATTTGCATATTACTTTTATTTGGTTAAATGGCTTTCTCGAAAGTTGTTTAATTTTACTTACTAACATTTTATTAGTGATAAATATGCGTAACTTACGAATTAACTTACGTAACGAACTTCTATAGTCATATAATTTTAATACATATATTAGGGGGTTCACCCCCTCGTTGATACCTCGCTCTTTAAGTTCGAAAGTTCGAATTTTGTTCCAATTCTTAAAAAATGACCGCTTAATCACAAAGGCCGTTAATTAGAATAAATAGCTCTTATGAAAGTACTAGAAATCTTTGGCTTAAAGAGCGAGGTATTGACAAGGGGAGCAAACCCAATCATATACGTAATAATTTCTGTTTGTTTTAAGTTTTGATGTTGCTCCTTTATTTTCAGTTGAAAATCATGTTTTTTTATTTAATTTCTGAATTTTTTTTATATAATGCTGGGAAATCCGGCAACCCCTTCATAACAATGTCCCTTCCCCCATGAAAACTTCCTCCATGGAAATATCCTCCCACATAACCCCCGATCCCTCCCCACTACCATAATAAATCCCACCTAAAAACGTCTGTAATAACCAGTATTATATGTAAACATTGGGTAAAGTTCATAACTTTCAGCTCTCCCCCCGGGGACTTTGGAGGATTATGTTATCTTAAAAGACATATTTATTATATTTTTGACGATGTTGAATAATTTGGCTATCTCAAAATTTTGATCAGGTGACTTTGGGGAAAAATGAGCGTGGGAGGGGGCCTAGTTTCCCTCTATTTCTTTTGGTCACTTAAAAAGGGCACTAGAACTTTTAATTTCCACTCGAATGAGCCCTCCAATGATGTTCTAGGACTACTGGGTGAATACGATCACCCCTGGAAAAAAAAAAAAAAACACATACCCGTGACCTCTTTTCTGGCAAAACATACAAAATTCCACATTTTTGTAGATAGGAGCTTGAAACCTCTACAGTTGGGTTTTCTGATACGCTAAATTTGATGGTGTGATTTTCATTAAGTTTCTATAATTTTTAGGGGGTGTTTCTCTCTTTTTTCGAAAATCTGGCAAATTTTCTCAGGCGCATAACCTTTGATGGGTAAGACTAAAGTTGATGAAACTTGAAAGTAGCTTTAAAATCTGATTGTTTTGATGTATCTATTAGTATCAAAATTTCGTTTTTAGAGTTTTGGTTACTATTGAGCTGGGTCGCTCCTTACTTACAGTTCGTTACCACGAACTGTTTGAAAGTTTTATTACTGATAGAAATAATGAATATTTCTTCAGCTTTCAGGATTTTTCCTAAAGAATTAAAACGTAAAACTTTAGTTTAATTTCTTATTCTGCATAACATTATCAGAGTAATTTATAGAGATGAGAGAATGCTCGTGGGAGAATTTTCAAATACTACAAATGACTGAAAATAGAATAAAAGAATAAACATACAATAGAGGAGTCACTTAGCTCTCTTTATTTATGACTCTTCAAGCTCTTTCATTTGTGATTTTGATATGAACCTTAGGTCAAGATTGTGAGGAGATTTTTATCATTCTGACAACCTGGATACACATACTACATAATAGTTGAGTTCAACATTCGTTTCAAAACTCCCTGAAATTTCAAATTTATGCCCTTGCTGTTCTTGAAGAATTTCGCCCTTGCACTTTTGACACTCTGGATGCAAGCAGTGTCTTTTGATTTATTCTAGTATCCTGGTCAACGTCACCTGAAAATTTGACTGAATTCCCTTGCCGTTCCGTTTAAAAATTACAGGTTAATACCCTAACCTGATCTTGAAATATTGCACACCATCCATTTTGACAGCCTGGACAACCTTTGACAATGATATCTTTTGACTTAGCTCAACATCTCATCCAATATTTTGTGCAAGTTTCTACTTAGTAGTCTGTTGCAAATACACCTTTTTGACAGCCAGGATGCCCATAGAGTCATGAGGTGGAAAATATTTCATTGAATCAATATATTTTGTTTATTGACCGAATTCGATGCTCATTAGTTGTTACAAATTGTTGTTACAAAACGAATTACGTTAATAATGTTTTCTTTTGTACTTAATATTGAAAATAAATATTAATCTTACAATAAAATTTTGAACTGATGAGCTTTTAGCAATTAATATCATTATACATCAAATATTCAGTTTAATTTATTAGTTCTTTCCAATATTGGTCAAGAAAATATAGTTTCACTACAAACAAAATTTGGATACTGCCCCCTTCTTTAACTTTAAAAACCTAAAGCCTTCTGCGTCATTGGCTTTTCACTGAAAACGAATTACTCGTATATGACAAATTTATTCTTTTCCAGTTCTTACAGCATTGAAAATGAAAATAAAAATTACAGTGAAAAAAACAATCTTGAACTGATGGATCTTTCAACAATTAATATCATTATATATCTAATACTCAATTTGATTTTGTTTATACTTTCCAAGACTGTTCAAGACTCGTATAGTTTTCAGTAAGGCGCCAATGACGCAGTAGGTTTTAGGCTTCTGCTGTGAGTTGATACCCAAACTCTTGTTTGTAGTTATTTTTATTCGATTCAAACTTGATTTGCATATTCAATTTAAGTATCACTCGTTTTAAGATTTATCTATTCATTTACATTAATATATATTGTATGTTTGTTCGCATTGATTGTTTATTCAATTTCTGTTCGTTTTAAGTTTCATTTATACTTTAATAGCAAACTATTCTTTTTCGTTTTAAGCTTGATTTTCATATTCAATCTAAGCATTACTCGCTTTAAGATATATTTATTCATTTATATTATTACTTGTTGTATGTTTTTTGCTACGATTGTTTATTTAATTTCTGTTCGTTTTGGGTTTCATTTATTCTTTAATAGTAATTTCTGGTCGTTTTGAATTTGAATTTTAAAAGGTATTCATATCTCCTGAGCTTAAGTTTAAAATGGCCTTTACTTTTCTTTGAAAAACTTATTTTTCGGAAAGTTTTTTTTTAATTAATATTTGGAAATAGCCATTTTGTTCAATGTAGATGAAAGTTTCGGAAATTAGGTTTTTGAGTATGACACTCCTCCCAGAGTCCTCAGGGCTAAGGTCGTAAGCTATGCCCTGGGGGCATATACGTTTTTTTATAGAAAATGTTGTCATAGAAACTTAAAAAAAAAGGTTCATTCAATTGAAAATTGAAAGGGCTAGTGCCCTTTTTAATAGGCTAGTTGAAACTGATTGAAGGGCAATTAACCTCCCTCTCACGCTCACTATTTCCCCAAATATATCAAATCAAAATTTGGAGATAGTAATTTTTTTGAACATAGTGGAAAGTTCTTATGTCTTTGAGGATGATCAAACTACAATAAATTTACACCCCTCCCAAGCCCACCATTTCCCCAAAAACATCCAATAAAAACTTTGAGATAGCCATTTTGTTCAACATAGTTGAAAACTCCGGAAACTATTTCTTTGAGGATGAAACTCCCCCCACAGCCCTCAGTGCAAGGCTTGTAAGCTATGCCCTTGGGGTATATAAGGTTTTATAGAAAGCGTTGTCATAGAAACTTCAAAAAGGGCTCAGTCGATTGGAAATTGAAAACGCTAGTGCCCTAACTAATATTCGAAAGTGATTGGAGTGCAACTAACGCCCCTCTCAAGCCTGCCATTTCCCCAAACACATCCAATCAAAATTTTGAGATAGACCTTTAGTTCAACGTAGTTGAAAGCTCTAGAAATTAGGTCTTTGCCAGCGTTGTCGTATTAACTTCAAAAAAGACTCATTCAATTGGTCTTTAAGAATGACATCCCCCCACAGCCCCAAGGGCAAGGATTTTAATTATGCCTTTGGGCTATATAAGGTTTTTATAGAAAGTGTTGTCGTAAAAAGCTTCAAAAAAGGCTCATTCCATTGGAAATTGAAATGGCTAGTAGCCTTTTTATTAGTTGAAAGTAATTGGAGGGCAGCTAACCCTTCTCTCACACCCACCATTTTCCATAACCCATACGATCAAAATTTTGAGATTGCCATTTTTTTCAACGTAGTTGAAGGTTATGGAAATTATGTCTTTGAGGATGACAACCACTCACAGCCCTCAGGGCAAGGGTTGTAAGCTATACCCTGGGGCCATATGAGGTTTTTATAGAAGACATTGTCGCAAAACTTCAAAAAAGGCTCATTCGATTGAAAATTGAAAGCGCTAGTGCCCTTTTTAAATGTTGGAAATAACTGAAGGGCAACTAGCCCCCCTTTCACGCCCACCATTTCCCCAAACAAACCCAATCAAAATTTTGAGAGATTAATTCTGTTCAACGTAAATAACTTCTTGAAATTAGGTCTTTTAGGATGACAACCCCCTCAAAACCCTCAGGGCAAGGGTTGTAAGTTATACCCTGGGGGTATATAAGGTTCTTATAGAAAAAGTTGTCGTAGGTACTTCAAAAAGGGCTCTTAATTTGAAATTCAAAAGGCTAGTGCCCTTTTTAAAGTCGCAAGTGAATGGAGAGCAACTAATCCCTCTCTCACCCACCATTTCCCCAAACACATCCAATCAAAATTTTGAGATAGCCATTTTGTTCAACATACTTGAAAGTTCTGAAAATTAGGTATTTGAGGATGACACTCCCCCCAGAGCCCTCTGGGCTATGGTTGTAAGTTATTCCCTGGTGGCATATAAGGTTTCTTATAGAAAATTTTTGTCGTAGAAACTTCAAGAAAATCTCATTCAATTCAAAATTGAAAAGGCTAGTGTCCTTTTGAATAAGCTAGTCGAAACTGATTGGAGGGCAACTAACCTCCCTTTCACGCCCACCCTTTCCCCAAACATGTCCAATCAAAATTTTGAGATAGCAATTTTTTTCAAAGTAGTTGAAAGTTCTGGATATTATGTCTCTGAGAATGATCAACCACCACCACCCCCCCCCCCCAGAATCCCCAGGGCAAGGGTTGTAAGTTATTCCCTGCAGGCATATAAGGTTTTTATAGGGTAATATAATAGAAACTTCGAAAACTTCGAAGGGCTAGTGTCCTTTTTAATAGTCCAAAGGAATTGGAGGAAAACTAGCACCCCTCCCTCGCCCACCATTTCCCCAAAAACATCCAATAAAAATTTTGAGACAGCTATTTTGTTGAACGTGTTTGAAAAGTCCGGAAATTATGTCTTTGTGGATGACATCCCCCACACAGCTTTCAGCGCAAGGGTTGTAAATTATTCCCTGGGGGCTTATAAGGTTATATAGAAAGCGCTGTCGTAGAAACTTCAAAAAGGGCTAATTTGATTGGAAATTGAAAGCGCTAGTGCCCTTTTTAATGGTCAAAAGTTATAGAAGGGCAACTAACGCCCCTCTCAACGAACGCCCTTACCCCTTTTCTAAGCGCAAACCTTCTAAAATAAACTTTGTCATTTGCTTCCATTAATAACATTTTTTTTTCAAAATGATCGTTAAAAACAAAAATTCAAACAACTATAACAATCAAAGTGAAAAGAATGAATAAAAATAACCTGAGTGTTCAGCACATATTGGATATTTATACCTGGAAATTTCGTCAATTCTAGATTCAGTTCAATGTATATTGTTTTCAATAAAGCGCAAATGACACTTAACTTTGGAATGTTTAGAGTGGGGAGGGTTCCAGTAGCCAAACTCTTCATGGTTGTACGTAGCCTCTTTTCTAGGGGGAGGGGGCAGCCGATTATGTGATGAAGGGTGGGGGGCTGAATTTATATTGGCAATTCACAAAACCTTACATTGCCAGCATGTTTTATCACACCTAAGAAATCTTTATTAATAAGTAATCAACAAAAATCATCAATAAGCTTCAGCATTGATCAATCTTCTTGGATTACAGCTAAATCTTTCCAAGACATTATGGATAATTGTTTCATGATTGACTCTTATTCTGTCATTCCAGCAGTGTATTTCCAGCCTTTTCAACCATCCACCTTTCATCAACTGCTTTTTTAGCCATCAACCTTTTTTCAACTGCTTTTTTCGCCATCTACCTTTTTTCAACTGCTTTTTCAACCATATCTAGTGTAAATTTGAAGAGTACTGGTGCATCATACGGGCCCAACAAAAGAAGTCAAGTTTGGTCAATGCTAATGAAATAAAATGAAATAGGATGAATATATAATAATTTAGAAACAAATTTGGGCTATATATTTGCACTTTAGAGGGAGTGGGGGGGGGGGGGGGTAAAGCATAGCATATATTAAATACTTAACCTAATCTAACCTAGTTACCTTTTCCCCCCTAAACCCCAAAAAACAACCGTTTAAATATTGTAAACGCAATGAAAACCAAGGCTTTGCAATCATTTATCTATAGTAGTCTCTTGCAAATAGCCCGTTTGACGGATTTCGTGACTTCTTTCATTGATACAGTCTATAGCAGTGGGTTCACCCCCTAGGGGGTTCACCCCCTAGTTGATACCTGGCTCTTTACAATAAAGTTCGAATTTTGTTCCAAATCATTAAAAATGACCGCTTAATCACAAAGGCCGTTAATTAGAATATATAGCTCTTATGAAAGTACTAGAAATCTTTGGCTTAAAGAGCAAGATATGGACTAAGGGAGCGAACCCAATCATATACGTAATAATTTCTGTTCGTTTTAAGTTTTGATGTTGCTCCTTACTTTCAGTTGAAAAACATGATTTTTTAAATTCAATTTCTGATCGTTTTTTTATATAATTCTGGGAAATTCATAGCAATGTCCCTTCCCCCAAGAAAACCTCCTCCATGGAAATATCATCCCACATAACCCCTGATCCCCCCCCTACCATAAGAAATCCCCCCTGAAAACGTCTGTAACAACCAATATTATATGTAAACATTGGGTAAAGTTCATAACTTTCAACCCTCCCCCCGGGGACTTTAGAGGATTATCTTATCCTAAAAGACATATTTATTATATTTTTGACGATGTTGAACAAAATGGCTATCTCAAAATTTTTATCAGGTGACTTTGGGGAAAAAATGAGCGTGGGAGGGGGCCTAGTTTCCCTCTATATCTTTTGGTCACATAAAAGGGGCACTAGAACTTTTGATTTCTGTTTGAATGAGCCATCCAATGATATTCTAGGACTACTGGTTCGATACGATCACCTCTGGAAAAAAATTAAATAAAATAAACACATATCCGTGATCTTTATTCTGGCAAAAAATACAAAATTCCACATTTTTGCAAATAGAAGCTTGAAAGCTCTACAGTAGGGTTCTCTGATACGTTAAATTTGATGGTTTGACTTTCATTAAGTTTTTATAATTTTTAGAGGGTGTTTCTTCCTTTTTCCGAAAATCTGGCAAATTTTCTCAGACGCGTAACCTTTGGTGGGTAAGACTAAAGTTGATGAAACTTACACACTTGAAATTAGCATTAAAATCTGATTGTTTTGATGTATCTATTAGCATCAAAATTCCTTTCTTTAGAGTTTTGGTTACTATTGAGCCGGGTCGCTCCTTACTTACAGTTCGTTACTACGAACTGTTTTAAAGTTTTATTACTGACGAAAATAATGAATATTTCTTCAGCTTTCAGGATTTTTCCTAAAAAACTAAAATGTGAAGTTCTAATTTAATTTCTTATTGTGCACAACTTTATCAGAGTAATTTATAGACATGAGAGAACACTCGTGGGAGAATGTTCAGAAACTACAAATGACTGAAAATAGAATAAAAAAAATAAACATACAACAGAGGAGTCACTTAGCTCTCTTTATTTATGACTCTTCAACCCTTTCATTTGTGATTTTGATATGAACGTTAGGTCAGGATTGTTAGGAGATTTTTATCATTCTGACAACCTGGATACACATACTACATAATAGTTGAGTTCAACATTCGTTTCAAAATTCCTTGAAATTTCAAATATATGCCCTTGCTGTTCTTGAAAAATTTCACCCTCTTACTTTCGACACCCTGGATGCAAGTAGTGTCTTTTGATTTATTCTAGTATACCGGTCAACATCACCTGAAAATTTTGAATTAATACCCTTGCCGTTCCGTTTAAAAATTTCTGGTTAATACCATAAACTGCTCCTGAAATATTACACACAATCCATTTTGACAACCTGGACAACCTTTGACAATGATATCTTTTGATTTAGTTCAACATCTCATCCAATATTTTGTGCAAGTTTCTACTTAGTAGTCTGTTGCAGACACACCTTTTTGACAGCCAGGATGCCCATAGAGTTATGAGGTGGAAAATATTTTATTGAATCAATATATTTTGTTTATTGACAGAATTCAATGCTCATTAGTTGTTCAAATATTAATAAATTTTATTTAAATTTTTTGAACTAAATATTAAGCTATAAATTCAATATAAGAAAATTTTGAATAAGTATTCTACATTTGAAATCTTAAAAGTTTAAAAACATTTTTGCATGCTGACTTATGGTTGGTGATGCCCAGGTACCCATCTTCTGATTCACTACCTTCGGCTGGGAGTGCAATTGCAGATTTTATATCAGCAATAAAATATATAGCTTTTTTAAAATGCAGAATAATTTGATATAATGCATTAGCAGACAATGATTTAATGCGAACTTGCACGCATTTAATGTGTACAATGGTAAAATATTAGAAATATTGTTACATTTAGATGTGTTAATGAATTATGATCTTGTTTCTTCTTTCTAGAGGATATCAGACGAAATTAATAATGAAAAGAAGATATTACAGGACAGTAGTCTTATCAAATTAGTAAAAGTGAATATTCTGAAAGCTGAAGTCATGGACTAGAGTAACTATGCCAAGTAATACCGATACAAGCCATTGTTTAGTTGATGCTATTTGTAAGGGAGACCTTGAAAGAACAAGAAAGTTAATCAAGGCTAAAAACTCTGTTAAGGGTACCAATTTAGTTATTTTAGCTTGTGAACATAATAAGGTGAATATTTTAGAATACCTGCTTAGCAGCAACGGTAAAATGTACAGCAAGTCTCCTCTTGGCATAAGAGAAACTGGTGTATTACCAAGTGACGAGGATGATACCTGCCATAATGCGTTCTACTATGCTATACGATCTGGTAATGTGGAACTTCTTGATATACTCATTAATAAATGGCTGGACAATTACTTTGCTATTCATTCGACTGAATTAGATGAAATTCTTTCAAGAGCTTACGAGGAATTAAATCTTCAGAATGTCTTGTTGTCAGAAGAGATAAAAACTTTTGTTGAAAATAAGTTAATAGACCTCCGTTTTTTCTCTAATTACTTTGAACAAGATAAGAATATGAAGAGTAATCTCAATTGCACAAAAGAACGGATTGAGTTAGTCCTTCAAAACGTTAGTGTGTTAAGAGCAGACTTCTGCAACAGGGGAGAAATCGATGAAAAGTTTATATTTATAGCAAAGTTTATTGCACAAAATATACATATATTAAAGCGACAGCTGAAATCTACCTACGACAGACTGCCTTGGGAAGAAATAGAATTTTGTTTAATACACTTTGTTATATCACACTCAAAACGAAAAGAAATGAATCTGTTCCTTAATGCCATACTAAATAAAAACAAAATACTCAACCACCTACAAAATTTTTCTGAGAAACTTATAGAAGAAAAAGATTATTTAGCAAATTTTGACTTGAAAACATTTGCTAAACTCCCAAACTTAAACCGTGAGCAAATTGTTGCCAAGATCGTAAGTAGTTTTCCTCAATTTGCTGAACTGTATAGTGATTATCAACAAATTAGAGATATTCATTCTTTAAAGAAAATAAGTGATTATATAAAATTAGCATTATCTGCTGATCTTAAACAAAAAGAAGGGAAACTAGTTATTGCAAGGGCCTTACAAGTTACAGGTGAGCATTTAAAAAATACTCTAGAATCTCCTAAGTTATCTAGGGCTACAAGTGAGCTTCTTCTTCTATCGTTACCAAAGGACACAAGGAAAATCATCGTAGATTAACGTAATTCCTTATCACATGCCCACTCAATTTCAAAGAGGATAGAGATTGAGGATAATACTAATGCCAACTTTTTTGTTGGGATTCAAAATGATCTTAAAAGAATCGATGTTGTAATTACTGACATTTTTCAAAGCAAAAAAATGCAAATGATCAGAAAGTTGCTAGTTAAAGTGAAAGAAAGTGAAAGCTTGGAAGACATAAAAGAAGTGGCAGGGATGTGTACTAGTGTTGAATTAGATAAAAGAGATGAAATATTTACAGAGTGTTTTAAGTTGATGGAACATGATAAGCTCGAAAAACTCATTCAAACATTTAAGAGTACTATAAGTGACAAGACGGATCATGAAAAACGTCTGTTTGATCAAATTGATAGCATTCTAAATTTTGTGAAAGATAAATCAAAGAAAACCAGCATTGACTCTTCTATGGCAATCATAAGTTTGAAGAGCATATTTTACAACAAGGCTTCGTTTAATCCTTTGAACGGATTTAAGATTGACCATAATGTTATTAGAGGAATGAAATTTTTTGCAAATAAAATACTAGAGAATATTTCTTTCCAAACGGAGTCTCACAATGTTGAAGAAATAAGCAAATTATCCATGGAGATTTATCGTAGTGTTCGGTCAAGAACACAAGGAGAAAACATAGGTGAACTAGAAACATTGATATATCAAATTCTTAATGCTGCTGAAATTAGAATAAGTGACATTAAATGGGTTGAAAAACTAAGAAATGAGCTGATTTATAGAGATGTATTTGTTAATAAATGTAAACAAAAGATGGGTTACAATGTAACAGAAGAAAAATATAATGGCTTACTTGAACTAAAATTGTCTGAACTGAAAGGTGTTTTAAGAAGTAACGCATTATGTGGCATATTAACAGAAAAGATGCCTTCCTACAAGAGAAATAAAAAGTTGCAAGTAGTTGTAGAAATGCTTGTCCTCGATATACTGTCTATTTTAACTAGATCAGAGAAACATATAGAGAACAGTTTATTTTTTTTAGATGAACACACTCCTTTATTAACTGGAAAATGTTTGCGGAATCACTTAGCTCACTATAGTGATATAGTTGATTTATTGTCAACCGATCCTTCAGTAGCAATTATTTCAAACGCAAAAAAACTTATTACAGAAAATGTAAGAAACAGTAAAATAAGATTTGGCAAGTTGGTAAGAAGTGAACCTTGCAAGTTGAAAAATAAATATGATCAAAACCTTAATATAATTACTAATCAGGAAACTATGTTTGCTGCGTTGAAAATATGAAATCTTGAAGGCTTAAAGAGCTGTCTGAGACAAGGAGCAGACATTAATGGTAGAAGTATTAACTCATCTGCAGCTCTGCATTTTGCTGCTCATGGACCCAGTATTGAGGCTATAAGGTTTATCGCTGATCAAAATATAGATGTCAACATTAAAGATGTGGATGGAAAAAGTGCACTTCATGTTGCTGCTTCACATGGAAGAAAGAATATTGTAAAATTTCTTATCAGAAAAACAGGTTTATCTTTTGATGATCAAGATAATTACGGAAAAACTGCGTTTGTTTATATAATCATTTGTTTATATAATCTTTAATTAGTAAAACAAAACAATAGGAAGATTTTATAAATATTAGAGAACATCCTGGTTATAAACACAAAAAAATTTGTTAGTACAATAATCATCTCTTGTTTTCGTGACTTTATGTTCCTTGGTACCTCTCCAATCAAAGTGATCAAACATGTCTTTAGCAACTTCGTTCATCCGTCATAATAACGTGTTTTTTTTGTTGTGTTGTTTTTTTTTTTTTAACCAAAAACTAGAAACTTTCAAATTGCCAAATCAAAGAATGGTCTCATTCTAGAAATACCGGTTTACAGCAAGTTATAATCATGTTTTTTTTTGCTATATATATTGAACAAATTGATCATTCTGGGTCAGCTGATTAATAAAAGTTGTAATAAGCCATATAGAATCAATTTATTCACTCGTTCTAATGGACAATAAAAGAATTATAATGGTAAGTAAATATACATTATTTGTGGACTAATATAAGAACATAACCTTTTTATTCCTATCTATCATTTGAGTTTCACACAGAAAAGGAACTTCTGTAATTATGCAAGCTGTCGAAGTAAAAATCTATGATAAAATTCAAATATTCATAACAGCTGTTTAGATATTTTGATTAGAAGGCTGTTTTGTTGCTTTCTCGTGAGATTATATGTCACTGCACTCTTGATTAAACAAACTTAAACGATCCTCGCTTGCTCAGTTAACAATTTATAATCAGCTACTTGTATGAGCACGTGTATATTTACTCAAGGGGGGGGGGGGGGTAATTATTGTAGAGAAAAAAGAGGAGGAGTTGGGGGAAGGGGCGCCCACCATTAATATTCCGAATAAATTTCAAATTTAGCTAATAGTTGAAATTGTATTTTTTTTCATGTATCGTATTTAAAAATGGGTTTTATGGCTTTCCAATACAGTTCAGATAACAGCTCAGATAACAATTTATAATCACCTACTTGCATGGGTGCGTGTTAATTTACTCAAGGGATTTTTTTCTATGTGTATCAGGATGATTTAAGCCTATAAGGCTACAAGTTACCTAGTGAATAATAAAAAATAGATTTTTATTTCCAGGACTCTGTTATTCAAGCGTCAAGTCAAAAACGACCAAAGCTCAATGACACAGAAGAGTCCAATTTTGAAGGTATTTTAGGGGAAGGTGGCATACCGTCTCCTGATAATTTGGATATATCTACATTAGACGATTTATTGGTTATGCTAGACAATATTCAAAATCCTCCAGAATTCCATTCTTCCCACGAGGACCCGTCGTATAAAACACTAAAGCCCATTGGGGGGACTAGCATGAACTTGAGGAGAGATAGTGTGAACCACTATGCACCATGGATGGTTTCTACTGAGGTAGGTGTAACTTCCACGGTAAGCACCATTTATCAGATAGCTTTCAACTTTATAGCGCACTCACAGTTTCGTTTTATTGTGGGGGGGGCAAGTATTTAGTGAATATAAAGCTAGGAGGGGAAATTAAGTCTAGCGCTTAAGTGTATCTATGTATTTATTGTAGTATTTAATAAATTGAATTGAATTGAGGGAGGTGTAAAAATGGTACTCATTTAATAACCCGGTAAACATATGACTAGAAATGGGCTATTGCTTCTTTCTGAACTAATCGCAGTTCCTTGACAAATATTTTTTTTGATTTTACTTTATTGCTATTAGTCAAAACATTGCATTGTGTATGCCACACCAAACTAGTGAATATTTCTCGGGGGATTTTTAGGTTTTCATTTTCTTTCAGTGTAATTAATAACATAAAAAAATTGTTAAATTCAAATGGAGAATTAACTATGCTCTATTCTGGCTACTTTATATGAAGTGCGGGGGTGGGGGGCAAGTATTTAGTTAAAATAAAGCTAGGAGGGGAAATTAAGTTTTGAGGGAAGTGTAAAAATGGTACTTATTTAATACCCCGGTAAACATATGACTAGAAATGCTTCAGGAGAAATAGGCTATTGCTTTTTTCTGAACTAATCGCACCTCCTTGAAAAATATTTTTTTATTTAACTTTATTGCTATTAGTCAAAACATTGCGTTGTTTATGCCACACCAAACTAGTGAATATTTATCTGGGGCTTTTTAGGTGTTCAATTTTTTTCAGTATAATTAATAACATAAAAAAAGGGTGAAATTTAGAATTGACTAAGCTCTATTTTGACTACTTTATATAAAGTGAGGGAGGGGGGTTGGCAAGTATTTAGTTAAAATAATGCTAGGAGGGGGAAATTAAGTTTTGAGGGAGGTTTAAAAATGGTACTTATTTATTACCCCGGTAAACATATGACTAGAAATGCTTCAGGAGAAAAAGGCTATTGCTTCTTTCTGAGCTAATCACAGTTCCTTGACAAACATTTTTTTATTTTAATTTATTACTATTAGTCAAAACATTGCATTGTGTATGCCACACCAAACTAGTGAATATTTATCGGGGCTTTTTAGGTGTTCATTTTTTTTCAGTGTAATTAATAACATAAAAAATGGTGAAATTTAGAATTGACTAAGCTCTATTTTGGCTACTTTATATAAAGTGAGGGAGGGGGGACAAGTATTTAGTTAAAATAATGCTAGGAGGGGAAATTAGGCTTTGAGGGAGGTGTAAAAATGGTATTTATTTAATACCTCGGTAAACATATGACTAGAAATACTTCAGGAGAAATAGGCTATTGCTTCTTTCTGAACTAATCGCAGTTCCTTGACAAATATTTTTTTTTATTTTACTTTATTGCTATTATCAAAACATTGTGTATGCCACACCAAACTAGTGAATACTTATCGGGGCTTTTTTAGGTGTTCAATTTTTTTTCAGTGTAATTAATAACATAAAAAATGGTGAAATTTAGAATTGACTAAGCTCTATTTTGGCTACTTTATATGAAGTGAGGGGGGGCAAGTATATAGTAAATATGATTCTAGGAGGGGAAATTAAGTTTTAAGGGAGGTGTAAAAATGGTACTTATTTAATACCCAAGTACCTAAAAAAAACTCGATCCATTTATTTTAGTTTCAGAGCGAAGCTACAAAAACAACTGCCTTCCTTGGCCCAGAACTTCAGAATATCATGGGTAAGTGTCCACTGTCACCGGAACAATCGGATGATGTTAGTGAAGGTACGTCTTTTAGTATCTCTCCGGATTTTTAAAATCATTTTTTTCATTTTTAAAATCAGAAACGGGAAGTGATATGACTTCCCATGGTATGTTTGTAAGTCCGAAGGTGTACTTTATACTGACACACGACGAGGAAATCAAAAAACGTTGCAAAGGAGTACCCACACGCTATGTGGATAAAATTTTTGAAATGGACGTCCATAGGAATTGTATTGTTGAAAATACAATTCCACGAGCAAAATTGTTGGCAATTCGTTCGCTGAACTACAGGAACCTCACTCTAAATATAGAAAAAAATTGCCATGAGTATCATTTCCAACAAGGTCTATGTTTGTCAAGACGGTGTGACTAACCTCCCCCTGGGGCACTATTTAACTTCCGACCGAGCCGAATGTGTTAGCTATAGGGAAAGTCTCGGTTTGAGTAAAGTCTAATAAATTTCCAAAAACCTTGGGGGGGGCTTGTGGCCTGGGGGGGGGGGGGGCTCGTGGCCTGGGGGGCTCGTGGCCCGGGGGGTCGCCTTGCCGGCCGCCAGCGGGGGGCGCCGCAACCAACGGTATTTTTTTTTAATTAGAGCAGATTTTTTTTTAATATACATGTTGTTGCATTCGAATTAAAAAAAATGGTGTAAAAAAAGTGATATTATTCTAAGTGTATTTTTCATTAAATGTTGTATTTTCTTATAAATAAAAATAGTATATTTATTAAAGTGTTTTTTTTCTAGTGCATTTTTAAAATAAATGTTTATGTTTTTTATTATAAATAAATTTAAAAAAAATCTTAAGTGTATTTTTCTTGTTTTTTTTCTGTAATGTTTTACTTGTAAACTGCTGTTTTTTATGTTAATAATACAAGAAATATGATTCTTTATTGATTTTGTTCTTCTCATTATTCCTGAACGGAGTAGTACTAATATGGAAATTATTTAGTCATTAGACAACTAGAGTCTAAAGTTAGTTGTAGGTGAGCTATTGAAGTGAATACGTATTAATTTAAAACAACCTTCAGATCGGTTCTGTGCGGTCCATCGATGTCAGGCAAAACGACATTCTCAACTAAAATAATAAATAATTGGGATAAAATGTTTGCGGAAAAGCCAAAAAAAATCTAATTTTTTGCAACATTTGGCCGTAGTTATGCGATAAAATAAAAGCAGTTGGTATGTTGTAACTAGTGCAGATACAGTTTGTACAGGGACTTGATGTTTTCAGCATTATTGAACCAAACTCTTGGCTGATTATTGACGATCTGGCTGAATCTATTGAACAATGGTCCCAGGAAATGCTACAATTGTTCACCGTTCGCTTTCATCATGAACAGATTTCCATTACTCTGGTTTTACATAACCTCTTTCATCAGAGCAAATGTATGCGAACACTTGCATTGAACTGCACATACTATATCATCTACAGAGTTGTTCGTGATTCTAGCTCGCTAATAACCCTCAATAAACAAATATACCCCGGGACACCTAAATTTCTGCTTTCAGCGTACAATCAGGCAACTAATAAACCTTACAGCTACATCTTATTGGATCTTAATCAAAATACACCCGATGATTTACGGGTAGTCACAGATATTTTTGACAATGTAATTACAGTATATCTTC
This sequence comes from Artemia sp. Qi Xiang Cuo, assembly GCF_049724085.1. Classification (NCBI taxonomy): domain Eukaryota; kingdom Metazoa; phylum Arthropoda; class Branchiopoda; order Anostraca; family Artemiidae; genus Artemia; species Artemia sp. Qi Xiang Cuo. Next base: position 4,772,631 of record NC_142810.1, read on the forward strand.
CCATGAACAGTAAAAAGACCTATTAGTTAATATCATGACACTGAAGAAACTACATGAAAATAGATATTTATTTTCAATTCTAAGCACTTCAAAACCCTCACTTAGGAAAGCCATACTCAAACAATTTATTGACAATGATTTCATTCATCTAATATCCAAACTTTGTTTAAATTTGACCGAGGATAATGTTCAACTGCCAGAAGTAGTTAAGCAACAGGCAAAGCAACATCGTTCCATTGTACGTACATTGGCCTCTAAAAAAAGGAAAGAATTTTAAAAGGAAACGTCTTCTTCAGGCGGGCGGTAGCTTTTTCACGCTTTTAATACCGATAATTGCTTGACTTGTAAACAGTTTTTTTCTAGAGAATGGCCAAACCCTATAAATTGACTCCAATAGAACTCGCTCTCTCAACCTTGGAGCACTTTGAGGACAATCTGAGTAAATTCATTGGCAACGAGAATATTGAGGAGGATAAAAAACTGCTTTTACCTCAAGATGCACTTCACCGAGTGGACAAACATAAGCCCTACCGGGCGAAGGCCAGTGGCATTGATCACAAAAAAACCTTCTCCTCAGGATTCTTCTGCTGCCGCTGCTGGAACACAATTAAAGAAGGAGGAATTGGATTCAATTGTGTCAAGCATTGGAAATCTAATGCCCCACTCATATCGTCAACAAAGTAAACGACTCATAACGTATCTCATGGAAAGCAGTCAAGATCACATTCAAGTTGATAGCAATGGGAAAGGGGTTATAACTCAGGGCAAGAGCTATAATCTTTTTTATTTAGTCTATGATATGGTTACAAATCGTAAAGGACTATTATCATTCTACACTAATCCATATAGTCTTCAAAATACACTAAACTTTACAAAAATCCCTTTTATAAATAAAAGAATTCTGGAAAAATTAATTGAATAATCACCCACACCACTAGCAAAATATGAACATGAAGAAGAAGAAGAAGATTTTAAAGCAATCTTGGAAAATACTAGCACACCTAATGGAAGCTTGACAATGATGAGGAGGAGCAGCACACCAGTGATAGCTAGGCAAAAGTGAAAACGTATCAAGTCAACGTCACCACAACCACCACCAGCCACTAGTATACAAAAGGTTAGCGGACGTTACACTACGTGCTTACATTCGAAATTGTTGAAGTTCTGAAACGTGTTTATGAAAATATTGGTCAAGCGGGAAGTTTAAGTTCCCCGACCACTCTTTCCAAAGTCACTGGTGGTTGCACTAAAAGTGTACAAGACTATCTTCAAAATGAAACAAGTTACACTCTGCATAGAAATCATAGGCTTCGTACTGATCATTATCGAAAACTAAAGCCTTTTTCCCATTGCATATTATGCAAGCAGATCTTTTAACTCTAGATGAGATTCAAAGACGTCACAATACAACGTACAAGTACATTCTACTTGCAATCAGTGTTTTTAGTCGCTATGCATATGCCATTCCATTGCCGTCAAAGAGAGGTGTTGAAGTTGCTCAGGCCATTGAAAGTATTCATGAACAGGATTCATATAAAAAATTCAAACGGATCGCAGTCGTGAATTTGTTAATCCCCATGTTACAAAAGTACTAGCGAAATATAATACACTGCTCTATCAAAGTCATGGTCCTATAAAGGCTGCACTGGCCGAACGGTTGATAAGAACAATTCAACGTTTAATTTCAAGATACTGTACATTGAAAAATACATCTGCTTTTATTCATGATTTAGATAAAATCATGTTGATTTATAATCAACGAGCTCATCGATCATTGTCCAAATCAACCCCAACGGAAGTTCATCATTCTGATCATAATACAATTGATACCTTTCTTAAACAATATTCCAATGAAATGATTGTCAAGAAAAATTTAATGTTGGTGATACTGTTTGAGTTAATAAAACAACTAAAGTTTTTCAAAAGGGTAATTACTTGTTGTGCACAGAACTTTTTAAAGTGGCAAAAAACCTAGACACTAAACCCATAACTTATCGTTTGCGCGATACCAAAGATGAAGAGATTCTCGGTGGCTTTTATGACTATGAACTACAAAAAGTTAAAAATAATAGTGAAATCTATCAAATTGAAAAGATATTAAAGACTCGTACTCACAGGGGTAGGAAACAGTTACTTGTTCGGTGGCTAGGATACAACTCTGATTTTAATTCTTGAATCAGTGTTGAAGATATTGACAATGCCCAATGATTTCTATGTAACATTTATGTCCAACGTTTCCGATCCTCTCTATAACGACTTGAATAAAACAAGTGATTTTTGGACGAAACTCTCCCCCGCCATCAAATTTGACGGTGTGCATGAAGTGGCTCTTGTCGACTGTATTCTCAAAAATACCTATGACATCCTGAGAAAGGATCGTGTGTATGACATAAAAGTTATATCATTCGATTTGTCACTCTTTGTCGAGTATAAATGGGTTGAAGCGCTTAAATCTAGTGAATATCCACATGTTAAATTGAAATATATTGAATATGATAGTACGACAGATTTGTGTCGTACAATCAATAGAAAAATCTCATATCGTAGGAATGGTACATTCCATTTTAATTATTCAATGGAACACGATAGGATTTACATTACCATACCTCCTGACACTGAAATAATTCATCTCAATGATAATCTGAGAGATGTTCATGGCTTTCAACAGAATATGATCAATGGGGGAAACGCTGGCACTGTTAACGAGATGGATCAAGTTATTTTGCTGATTATCAAACTGGTTTCACCTCGGACTCTTCCATGTTTTTCTAAGCATTCTTTGTGGAAACATCGACAGTTGGTAATTCAAATGTCCCCCTCTTACGTGTTCTTGAATGAAAAACAACTCATGATCTTGTTCGTCACTATAATATAAAGCATCTTCAGTATGTTCCTGTAAACACTTCGTATTTGGAACTCTGTCAATTAACACTAAGAAGTGAATTGGGTGATTCTCTAGCAATTACATATAGTTTAGCCGTGATTACATGTCATTTTCGACCCATCGTCGGCGACAGCACCTAACATGAACAATAGAAGAATTGCATTTGTCTGTCCCAATATCAATTGCTATGTTGGTGCTCTGAGTCCACTTCAAATAGGCAATGAATTTGAATACTACAAGGGGCGTACTACAATGTCTGGCTATGGTCTTGGTATCTGCTTTGCTAGGCTATTTCGTCCTGCACTACACCTTGCCAGAAAATTTCTTGTACCTGCTGCATCAAATTTTGCTGCCTCATCACTACAGGACTGGGGGTCGGGTAAGAATTTCAAGGAGAGTGTTAAGGAAAATATTAGATCTTCAGCAAGAGCCGTTGTGAGCAATTAAAATCTCAGCAAAATGGGAAGGGGTTGAAAAGGATGCGTGCGCGTCATTCACTCACCAGTCTCTACCCAGGCGGGAAGTGAAGGACATCAACAAGGACTTTGAGGAACAAAACGACTAAGACCAACAAGAAGAAAAGAAAAATATTGTTAGATCAAAGAAGGATTTCTTCTCTTAAGATGACTTATCTCCCTCACAAGGAATCATATCCATCAATCAGTTCCTCATTGAATCTGTTCAATGCTGAAAATGTTGATGTCAGTGTCAGGTATGGCTACTATGAACAATTTCATCCCCAGCAACCCCTCTCGGAAAATATACACTTTCAAATATTTTCCAATGAAGACTATTTCATTGATTTGTCTTCAACATTTATTGATTGAAATGAATGCGGTGAAGAAAAAGTCAGATAATACAACTCCAACTGTTGCCGATAGTCTCTCCTACGAAAACTGTACTCTACACAACCTGTTCAAACAAATTAATGTATTCTTAATGTATTATTAATGGAACATTGGTGAGCACTAGCAATAACTTATCCAACTATGCAAGGTACATACAATTTATGATGATGACACCAAAGGCATATAAGGAGTTGAGAGGACAGTCATTGGGCTATGAATATTGATCAGGTCTTGATACTGACGTTGAGTTGACTACTGCAGTGACCCTGGAGTATCATCTAGTTGGAAAATTAAATCATGAGATATTCAATATATCGCAATGGTTACCCCCCAATGTCAAGATTGACATAAGGTTGCAACTGGCCCCATCAAATTTCATTTTGAGAAAAACACTTCCTGCAGCACCCGATACAAATGTCATTATCACATCGGCAATTCTCTACGTCCGAAAAAAACAGGTTATAAGCTCTGTTGCATTGGCAGTGGAAAAGCTAAGAGCCAATGGCAACAACATTAAACTTCTTGTCCCCCATACAATCACCATTCAACGTCACATTGCCACCGGCTCTCGTAGTTATACCGAATCATCATTTATCAACAGATAAATTCCATCAAAACTTGCTTTGGCCTTTGTGAAGAGTGGCACAACCGTTGGATCCTCGACTGCATCCCCCCATGATTTTAATTTTTTCGGTCTATCTAGCTTTGTGTGCAAAGTGAATGGTATTCCACTGTACACTCTATCATTTGACAAAAAATTCTATAGAACTCTGTATGAGTTGACCATGCAATCCCTAGATCATGACTCCCAACTATTTGAAAAAGGAATAACCGATTCAATGTTTCCAAAAAATCATGGTGTAATTGTTTTGGACTTGTCGGGGGCCCAGGATATGAGCATAGTACGAACAGGGAATGTACGTTTAGAGTGTACATTTGCCGCTTCTTTGACTGAGAGTATATCGCTAATATCATTGAGTCAATTTGAAACCTATTGGGAAATCACACCCGACGGCAGTGTTCTACTAGACCTAGCACCATGAACACAAACCAACTAATCAACGTATTTAATATGGATCCATGCATGTCCCAGTAAAGTCCAACTGCATACCATCGGGCTTCATTGAAACAATTCCAAGCGTTAAACAATACCCTAGTCATTGTTAATACCAGACAATCGACCTTGAAGATATGTTATTGGCTATGCATCTTTCAAACAGCGAAGAATATCGAATTTTTTGATCTTCTTGGCCTATCATATAAATTCTACACTCCAAAAATCAGCAACTTTATTGAGAGCAGTGGGAAAACTATTATTCAAAATCAAAGGAGAGTACAGGATTTAACGACAAAGACATGCGGCTTTCATGCTCTACTTTTTTTCGTATTCAGATGTCGTGGCTATACCTACAAGCAGTTTCTCGACATCTACGTTGACTTTCCTCGATTGAACGACTTTCCCGTGGAAAATATACTTACAAACGTGTTTAATATTGATTTTAGTGCCCTACGAATAAAATTTTATAAAATTTTATGTTAATTTTTTTATTAATGAATATGATGTTTATTATAAAAACAACTTTTCCACCCTTTACATTTCATCTTCTTCTAGGTATAGGTATTTTTCAATAACAGCTAATTGAGGTAGATTATCTGAATTCATGGCATACTGATCCTGATGTGCTGCAATGTCAGGGTTACATTTTCTACAGTAGGGTGTAACTTCACTCTTGTCATATCTCTTTGTATTGTCAATGATACTATTCTTATTCATTTTATAGAATTCACATGTTTCAGTTTGCTTATTTAAAGCAATGTCACAAACAGTGTCCTCAAGTGGCGAATCACATTCCGTCACAGCCAAATAAAAATCAGTGGGCTTATAATCATAGTAGCCATTGTCTTCACAAAGATGACGTAGAAACCAAATTCTTCTGTTGTTCCAACAGTTGAATCACTGACCCGGTTCCTCCTCCCAGAAAAATCTAAAGCCACGACGATACCAGTCTCTTAGTAATAAACTAGAATCACGCTTAGGATTCTTTCCAATCATACCAGGATGTGTATTCTCCCACTGATTACATTTATCATAGTGAATTAGAGCATGCCACACATGAGAGTCACACACCTCTTCAAGACAAGAATTACAACCTTTAATTTGTACAGCATATCCTCTATGCAATTTACACGGGTTGCAAAATCTGCACTTTTCATCATACTCAGCAATCATTGTACAATTCTCACATGATGACCAGCTGCCCAGTGTGTACATGCATAGTGGACATGTATGGAACATTTTTTCATGTGTTGACACTCTCACTGCCACAATGAAACTGAGCTACTATCAAGAAATTGAGTGGGATAGAGAGAAAGAGAGAGAGAGAGGATTAAATCATCATTGAACTCCATCTTTCTCATGAGAAAAAACTCCTAAATTTCTAAGCTAGTGTTTAAAAGCATATCCACAATATCATTTTGCTGTGTCGTGATTAATATGTCAATAAATTGTGTAAATGCCGTTGGTCCACGACGTAAAAGCTTCATGCAATAGCCTACTAACGGAGAATCAGTATTCATTATATCAACAAGCATTCCCTGAGAAAATATCTTCCTTTGAATAGATAGCTCTAGAAAATCATCATCTAGAATCAAACGTTTTCCCATAAACACAAGATTCCTCATGATTCGCTCTTTCTCAAATCTATCCATTATTTAGAGTCCTAACACTCTCACAACCTACTTCAGACTAACCAGATTTTTTTTCTTCTCTAAAAAATATATGCTAGCCTACCATAGAAAGAAAGTTATCTTTGATTTAGAAACAGATTTATTGAGCATAATTACAACAATAATAATCACTGATTCAATTTGTTTTCATCAATATATTTCACTAGTGCATCTAATGCTGCATGAAGTCTATTTATATGCACAATGTTCAGTTTCGCAGCAAAACATAATTGATCCTCTATTTTGATTTTGCTCAACGATATCACATATCTAGCATACATATCATCCCATTCAAGGCTTAGTCTACATCCTCGTGTTATTTCCACAGCCACGTTTGGTACTCATATATCTTTGCTGCTTCTGCTACCGGCTCCACCACCCAACCTCCAATAGTGTAAATGCTCCACACATTTTCTCTACTAATATCGCCTCAAATAAACTATTCTCTCTGAATTCAATTCTCTTACTAATATGAATTGCAATGAAAGTCACTCCTTTTATTCGAATCCAATTACTAATCAAGTAATCGTATATGGAGTAACCTCCTCTCTCTCTGATTGCCCCTAAAAAATGGGTATTGCCTCAAAAAACCAGTCTGCTTGCATTATACAATCTCAACTATAGTTTCAAAACGTGTTTGATCACTTTGCTTGGAAAGGTACCAAGGAACATAAAGCCATAGTATAACATATGTGTGAGGGGGTACTCACTCTCTTTGAAAAGGTGTAGAGCTTCAAGCAAATAGCATGGGAATCCCTATATGTCTAAGCAAAGTATAATGCCATGTGAGGGGGTACTCACTCTGTTTGAAAAGGTGTATACGTCCCGGCAAATAGCATGGTATTTCCTATATGTCTAAGCAAATTCATAAGACATTGTGAGGGTATACTCACTCTCTTTGAAAAGGTGTAGATCATCAAGCAAAGAGCATGGTAATTCCTATGGCATCAAGCAAATCCATACTCAGCATACTACTAACGAGGCATCCACTCGACAAAAGCTATGATAAAACCTGTTTTTGACGTGTTAACCGCTATAGATTAGGCAATGATAGCATGGTTTTCATTGCGTATACGATATTAAACCGTGGTTATTGTGGGTTTATGGGGAGAAAAGGTACCTTGGTTAGGTTACGTATTTAATATATGCTAAGTTTTACTCTTCACCCCCTAATGTGCAAATATATAGCCCAAATTCGTTTCTAAACTATTATTTATTCAACCTATTTTATTTTATTTCATAGCATTAACCAAACTAGCAGAATATAAAACAGTCCGTTTAGTACAGGGATACCAAAAAATCATACAGGGATTTTGTTTAGTTACTTTGCCTGGAAAAAAGTTCCTCTTAATAATAAAATCGATTCTTTGGTGCCCGGGTTGGCCTCTTTTGATCTAAAATCGGGTAGATATTTTGCTAATTCCGTTACTCAAGATATTTAAGTGTCTCTAAACTGGGGATGCTGTGAAACAGCAGTTTCACAGTCTTCAGAACTGAATTTGTCTAAAAGTTTAATCTCTTTACCAGATGTACCGGGGTTGGGGGGAAAACAAATGGATTTTACAGAAATATAACACTGATACATGTTTTCATTCAATAAGACCTTTAAGCAGTTTCCTTAATTCTGAAAAGGATATGACTTGGGGCAATTGGGTTAGTGGGGTTTATATGATTCCTTGTTCTTATTGGAAGTTTTACATTGGCAGAACTCACCAACAACTTGTTGAAAGATTTATTGAACATCGTAATTTAATAGAAATAGCTTTAAAATTAAACAGGCATCCAGAAACTTTTGTATCGGTGTTGACTAAGCACATTTTCTTCAACCCTGATTATCCTGTAAAATTTGATAATGCCAGGGCCATTTCTAATGACAGAGGTTATACTCAATGGGCGAGGGAACCTATTGAAATTAAAAAATATATGTTTGCAAATGTTTCAATAAATAGGGATCTAGAAAAGTTAAATATTCATCCAATTTATAACATTCTTCTGTAAAATGAGCTAGATTTTAACGAGGATCTTCATATTTTACAAAATCACCTAGGTATGAAATTAAGTCCAAGACCTAGAAGAGTTGCGTCAGTGATAGCAAACAACGGGATTATTTCACAATAGACTAAATAACTTAATTTCCATTCTATATAATTTTTATCCAGTTGCTTTGGGGCTTTCATAAAAGTAACTATTAGTAACAGTAACTCAAGTGGTCTGTTGCGACAATTGTAGTTTAATATTGGTGGTGTTTTTAGTTTCTTAATCTTTGTTTCTTTTACGCTAAAGACGCCTCGTTTTTATACAAGCGAAATATCCGCGTTGTTTTGGTTTTTCCGCTATTGGCCGAAGTCTCGTTTTGTCTGTTTTCTTCATTGAGTTTTCTATCTTTGTTTCTTAGGCGGGCAGATGCCCCCCTCCAGTTTATACCACTGTTTATGCACTACATTCCTTATATACTACTTTACTTACAAAGAGATAATATTGTGCCATCTAGCTTTTAGTTTACACAGGTATCGGGATTGGAGAGAGGGTATCTCGACTTTAGATGTCTTTGGGTCCCGAAAATAGTAAAGCGCTACAGTACTCCGATTCTAGATCCTAAAGAGCGACCAAAATCCTTGAATGGTCCTCTAGAACCAAAATCCTTTTGTTCTCTCAGAACTGGTCCTTATATGCACGTAAAGTTTATATACACCACCATATTTAGCGACGTATTTCCTTTCCTTTAAGATTGTTAGTATTTTTAAAGGTAGTACAAGGAAAAAAATGTTAGTTACGAAAATGGAATAAGTTTCATTTATAAACAAGTCAAAATATTTTTTATTGAGGAAAATTTGGGAGGAAAATGTAGAATAGTATTGTGATCATATCATTGTTTATTTTAGTTTTACATTTGTGTTGAGGAAGTTCATTGCCCAGATAATGAGGGGTAAATTTCAAAGGTTACTAAAGGCAGTGGAAGCCACCCTATCTAAAAGTTACAACGTAAGCTATTTTAAGTTATATTCTATTTCTAGTTTTATATTCACCACGTCACAAGCCACAGAATCATGAAGTCTATTTGGCGGGAAGGACACGAGAAATAGTTAGCCTCTCCCCTATTTTAGGAAGCGGGGATAAACCCTAAAAAACTTAATGAATATTTTTAATTAGTTCTATATAATTTAATTAGTTCTATATAATTGTACACCCTACGTCAAGTCCCAAGTAAAATGAATTGGGTAAGTCTTTGATTTAGGGGTGGGGATTTATTGACTAAGGACATGAAGCAATATTTACAAGTGTACTTGCTGAATATGTTAGAAGTGATAATTCACGGAAATTTAGGGACAAGGATACTTTTTCTATTTTTTATGGACATGTAATAAAAAGTAAAGGTATTTGTTTTGTTTTATTATTTCTTTTCATTGGAAATAACAAAAAAGTTTGTTTTTAAAATCTCAGGCGTGATCCATCACATCCCATTGGTGTACCTATAATATATGCGTCAGGTTTACCTGAATTTTTCAATAGCCCTTCGTATGTTCCTAACTGTTCCAAGATCATTGCTTGGGCTGTCAATACATTTCTGAAATTGTTTTTCCCCTAGCGCAACATTTTCTAAGGTTTATTTAAAGTCAGTGTCCAGAAGAAGGATGTCGGTGGATGGGGGTGGGGGATACCATTCAAAAAATATCATCGAATCGGAAGTTGCTCTTGTTTCCAGTTTCTGAAAGCTTCATTTGCCTTGCTTACGAACTATCTGAGGCAACAAAGATTATAAGTTTTTATTATCTCGCTTTGAAAATAGACTAAAAAATTGAAAATAATTCTTTTCTCGAGATTCTATGAATATAAGTGAAAATAAAGGGCACAAAACGAATTGGGCTTTACGTATCATATATGGCAACGTGATGTACGTTATAAATGTAAGAACAAATAAATCTGGGGAGTTGAAGAAGACGAGTTAAAAGACCAAATTACGTAAAGCTTAATTCATTTTACGCCCCTCGTTTTAACTTATATTCATTGATTTTTGAGACAAAGTTATTTTCTACTTTTTAATCTATTTTGAATATAAGCAGCAATCCATCTTTATATATTTACTATTTTCAATGTTTTAATCTTCTCTAAGAACAAAAAGTCTTTAGATTTCTCCAATAGAAAAATTTGTCTTAACTAAGATTTGAACCCTTAAAAAGTTACCGCCCCATTTTTATAAGTTAAAATTTTGGGGAAAGAGTTTTTTCCCATATTTACAAAAGTGTAATACAGTAGGCCAATTTAAAAACTTCTTATACTGGGATTTACCATGAACGCAAACAACTTCAAATGACGCGCTACACCTGCATTTTAGCCAATGTTCAGTTCAGGCACATAGAAGCCCATTTATGGACAATTTGCTTGAGCAATAGAAGAGTAAAAAAAAAAAAAAAAAAATGCAAACATTCACCTTTATTCCATTGATTCGTGGAAGAGGCTACATAAAAAATGTTGGGAAAACATTCATATACAGGTATAAATGACAAACAAAGAATTGTCAAAATCCTAGGAGGATTTTCTCAAGTCAAGTGAGAATGACCAATTTTCGAGCCAATTTTCTCAAGTCAAGTGAGAATGACCAAGTGAAAAAGGAAAAACGAGCCATATAGTACAATAAAGACAAATGTATACTAAGGGCAACTGATCTATTTCTGTGGATGCTATATTTATACTGGTCTATCTTAGTTTTCACAATATTTTTGAAGGCACTAAATTTCAACTGAAGGGACTAGGGTCAGGGGAACGGATCCCCCTTATCCTATTGCAAATTACGCCCCTATAAAACACAAGTTGGTTTCTAGCCAGGGGCATCAATTCATTGCGTTTTTCTTAATCTCGGGCGTTAATTTTTTCATTGAAAATAGCGAAAAAGGGTATTTTTCCATGAAATTACAAAAAAAGGTAGTTATTTTATGCTAGAGGACAACCCCCTCCCCCTTTCCTGCAACCCCTTTTGTTGATATCCATGATTATAAGACTGAAACCAGCGACAGCTTGAGTAAAAATTAAAATAGAATTGCCCAGTTTCATGTTAAGGCTGGGCTGTAGCCAGGAGTAAAAAAAATTCTTAAAACAATCAGTTTTATTACAATTTCATCTTGAGATTAGATTAGAAAAAAAAATAGAAGTACAACATTGAAAAATTGAATAAAATTTTAAAACCTGGAAAAACAATCCTTTAATCCTTCACATCAACATGTAACGCCTTTTAGATGTAAAAAAATGAATTACATAAAAGTGTATTAATGCTTGACCCTTATGGAGGGGGGGGTCATTTGCCTCAAAATTTAAGTTCATAATACAAATTTTCCCATTCAGCTGAGAACGGTAAGGGGTACTTACCCTTACCTTTCATGGTAAGCCCCACCAACCCAATTTTTATTTTTAATATTGAGACTATTTTATTACAATATCCACTGGATATTATATTTAAATGAAAAATAATAGTAAAACATTGAAGAATGGAATCAAACATGGAAACATAGAAATAAATATATATATATATATATATATATATATATATATATATATATATATATATATATATATATATATATATATATATATATATATATATATATATATATATATATATATATATATATATATATATATATATATATATATATATATATATATATATATATATATATATATATATATATATATATATATATATATATATATATATATATATATATATATATATATATATATATATATATTCAAAAAAAGAAAATATAGATCTTCTTCGGCTATTAACTTTGGGCAATTGGAAGTTAAGCCAAATTTTGTTATCCAATGCCACGCCTAGCTTAGCATTTATTTTAGTCATTTTCAAGAACCTGAGGAAAAAACGAAAAAAACAGCACGTGATTAAGCTTTTGCAGCTGGTTTTTGGAATGTTTTGAAGCTGTTTCCTTAGAATTTTTGAACTTTTTGTTTTATTGATTTCACTTTAGTGCGAAATGGTAGAAAAGAACAAGCGACACGAGGAAATAGACTTGCTTTAAAGAGCAATAGGATAGGTGTAATCTCAAAAGGTTTGAACATCTTATAAATAGTTGCTTCAAAGCTTTATTTTCTTTTTTTTGTCTATAGAAGTGCCAGTTGAGTGGGCGGAATTTCAAACCCTCCCTTATTTTTGTCAATAGAAAATATTTTGAAAATCTTGAAAAATACATTGCAGTATTTTCGTAAGTGTATCAGGAAGATAAAAATGAGGGGGGGGGGGAATGACAGCATAGGGAGTGCTTAATCTATTGCCTCTACCCCTACCCCTTCCCTCCAAAGGATAGGCCCCTGGCCTCTTTAGATCTAAAGTTGGGACAGCAGCTTGCTAATTACAGCATCAAATTACTTGCTAATAAATCAACATGTGTCTAAAATTGGGAATGTCAATTGCTAGTTTTGGTGATCAGAAAAATCCATGAAGTAACTTAGATGGAATGATGTTACCTATATGCATACAGAGTACCAGTGGGATCATTGTTAAAAGTACTAGGCAAGGAAAACAGAATTCAATGATACAGACGGAAGACAACTGCAACGTTTATATGATATCTTCTCCTGCCCCCCCCCCCCCTAAAGTACCAATCTGTAGGGTCCTAGGAATTACAAATCTATTTTTCCAAAATGTAATAATAGGTCCACTTGGACCTAGGGGTGAACAAAACAACGGGGTGCAATAAATTATCACTGAACGTATTTTTTGGTACTTATTAAGAATCTGGTAAAACTGCGAGAAGAACCGCATCGAAATATCAAAGATGCTTTGTGAAAAACTGGTTTTTGCTGCATAGTGAGGTATTGCTCACTCTGTGACAAAAATTTAAACTTTAGTTTTTTGGGGTTGAAGAGGCAAAAAAGGTGCCTAGGTTAGGTAAGGTTAGGTTACGTATTTAATATATGCTTTGCTTTCCCCCCCACCCCTCCCTCCTAATGTGCAAATATATAGCCAAAATTTGTTCATAAGCCATTATATTTTCATCCTATTTTATTTTATTTCGTTACATTAACGAAACTTCACTTCTCGCGTGTTTACTGGATTCTTAACGACTACCATTTTTTTTCTTAACAAAACTAAACGGATCCAATTTATCGTCAAATTGCCAGGTGCACTCCACCGCCACACAAATCACGCCTTAGAAATCACGAAGCATGCAAGTGGCCCATTGAGTTTTTAACCCGACGAAATCTTGCATTTGAAACATTTTTTTTTTTTTTTTTTTTTTGTATAAAATACGGATGAAGGAAAAAAGAACCATGGCTCTAACAGACGTTAGTAAAGTTTTGCATCATTCTAATGCAGTCGACATTTATCCAAACATAGACATTGCCTTAAGAATGGTTCATAATATGCCGGCTTCAAACTGCACTGGGGAAAAATCCTTTCCACCCTTCGCCAGGTAAAGAACTAATTTAAATCTTCAATCAGCCACGACAGATTGACATCTTTATCCCTGATTATTATTGAGAAGGCTGACTCAAGAGATGCCGTACGATGACATCATAGACACCTTTACACAAAAACAAAGCAAGGAGGAAGACTTAATCCATTGGCTGTGAAGATAAATAGTCTTACTTACAGAATAATGTATAATGCGCACATGTATTTATGTGTTGATATCTACCAATGGATTAAACTTATTTCCAATACCTTGTTGGGTTATATAATTTAATAATACCCCCAACGTACAAATATTTGATTATCAATTATTATCGTAAGTAATGTTTTGTTACAATAAAACAAAAAATTATCATCATATAGATTATTTTCTAAAGAAAAATTAACCCTTTCCCCTTTGGTATGAATGGAGCAGCAAAAACGATCGAGCCTAGAAGCGTCAAAGCTTTAAATCCAGCCCTGCTTCCTAACCCAGTTTATATCATAAGGTTTTTGATCTGGTTTACGTTTATGTTTCTCTATTCAAAAATCGAAAATTTTTTTTTTTACAAAATACAAATACAGCACTTACGAAAAAAACTGAAATTTTTGATACTGTGCAGGGGAAGAGACTAGCCAGTTTCGTCAACTCAAATAACCTACAATAATAAATAATAATAAAAAAAATAGTAAAAAAGGAGCAAAAGAGCAGACAACAAACCAGACTCTTTCAACAACATCGTTTCCATAACGCACCTATACCAAACCCCATACAGCCCTACCTCCTATCCTTCCTACCACCCCACCTCCCTACCACTCTTTCCATCCAACAACAACATGGCCTTCTTTCCGCTTTTTACCAACGAAAATCAAATTACCCGTCATTTAATAAATACTATCTTACATTTCTTTTAGAGCCTAAAAGATGTTTAACTGCCTTGATGCTCAACGGTAGCATATTCCATACAGAATTTCCAAGAAACTGTATTCCAAGACAAGACCGTGGGCTCCTCCTATGCTCAACCACCATTATAATCCTAAAACTAGTCTCATAGTTATGAATATCACTATTAGGACGGTCAAAATTAAAAAAGAATACCTAGAACTAGAGTATATGTGCATTAGAATATATCTGTATATCTGTAGAATCTATATCAGACAATTCGTGGTAACGAACTGTAAGGAGCGAACCGGCTCAATGGTAACCGAAACTCTAGAAAACGGGATTTTGATAACAATAGATACATCAAAATAATCAAATTTTAATACTGATTTCAGATATATAAGTTTCACCAAGTTTAGTCCTACCCATCAAAAGTTACGTGCCTGAGAGAATTTGGCTGATTTTTTAAAAAAAGAGGAAAGATCCCCTAAAAATTATAGAAGCTTACTGAAAATCACACCATCATATTCAGCGTATCAGAAAACCCTGCTGTAGAGGTTTCAAGCTCCTACCTACAAAAATGTGGAATTTTGCATTTTTTTTTCCGAAGAAAGATCACGGATGCGTGTTTGTTTGTTTGTTTATTTCCCCTAGGAGTGATCGTATCGACCCAGTGGTCCTAGAATATCGTGGGAGGGCTCATTGGAACGGAAGTTAAAAGTTCTAGTGCCCTTTTTAAGTGACCAAAAAAATGGAGGGCAACTAGGCACCCTCCCACGCTAATTTTTTTCCCAAAGTCTCCCAATCAAAATTTTGATATAGCCATTTCTTCAGCATGGTCGAAAATATGATAACTATGTCTTTTAGGACAACTTAATCCCCCGAAGTCCCCGGGGGGAGGGCAGAAAGTTATGAACTTTACCTAATGTTAACGTATAGTATTGGTTATTGGGAAGTATACAGACGTTTTCAGGGGAGATTTTTTCTGGTAGTGGGGGGTGGGTGGGTCGGGGGTTATGTGGGAGGATATTTCCATGAAGGAAGTTTTCATGGGGGAAGGGACATTGCTATGAAGGGGGCGCTGGATTTCCCAGTATTATTTAAAAAAAGATCAGAAATTAAATATAAAAATCAAGTTTTTCAACTGAAAGTAAAGAGCAACATCAAAACTTAAAACGAACAGAAAATATTACGCATATGACTGGGTTCACCCCCTACTCAATACCTCACTCTTTGAGCCAAAGATTTTTTAGTACTTTCATAAGAGCTATTTATTCTAAATAACGGCCTTTGTGATTAAGGGGTCATTTTTAAAGAATTGGAACAAAATTCGAACTTTAGCTTAAAGAGCGATGTATTGACTTGGGGGCGAAAACACCTAATATACCTATTAAAAATATATGAATATAGAAGTTCGTTACGTATGTTAAGTATATTTATTACTAATAAAAACGTTCATAAATAAAATTAAACAAGTTTCGAGAAAGCTATTTAACCAAATAAAAGTAAAATTAATATGTATATTTTGTTTTAATTATTCATGTACGGTGAGCCAAAATCAAATCCTGCATTAATTCAAAAACGTTCAAAAATTAAACAAAAAAAACAAGTTTTTTTAACTGAAAGTAAGGAACGACGTTAAAACTTAAAACGAACAGAAATTATTCCGTATATGAAAGGGGCTGTCCCCTCCTCAATGACCCGCTCTTTACGCTAAAGTTTGACTTTCTCACAACTTATTTTTTTTTTAACAATAAAAAACAAATAAAAAACTAAGGCGTAGAAAATCTTTTAATCATATCCCACAAGGAACGCTGCCAAAATAAAATAGAAGGGACCTGGGCCAATTGTGGTTTGAAAGTGATTGGTTTGAAAGTGTGGTTTGAATTAATACCAACACTCAGGGTAACAATAAAAATACACTGTTTAACAATAAAAATACACAACAATAAAAACAATAAAAAAAACTGTTTGTGTCCTGTAGTCACAAACGGTTTTATTTAAGCATAAGGAGTTTGTGCAAAAATTTTCAATAAATCGAATCTTTAAAGGGAATGAAGGGGGATGGGATTTTAATTTGTGATCTAGGTTTATAAATTGCATAAGTTTAACTGTTCTACTTCAAATGGTGCCGGAAAATGTGAGATAGATCCATGGACTAAGCTGTTTTAAAGGTGTAGGAGGTGGGAGGGGGTATTACCGAGGCCCAGTGACCAAGTGTGAGACTATATCCTTTTAATGAAAAACTCTACGGTAACAGCTTTTTGTTAAACAATAAGGGATTTAAAGACAATGCTTTTCCCCGTGGTCCAGTCTTGGGCTCCCAATGAACCCCACCCACCTTTCCCTGGGAGTAAAAGCAATCGCACGAAGTCCAGAAATTAATATTTTGAAAAACTTGGAATTTTTAGCTGAGAATCGCTGAGCTGAAGGCCGTATCCAGGAGAGGCAATCCGGGGTTGAATTCCACCCTGAAAGGTTTGTCCGACTCGTAAAAACGTAATAAAGGTGAATACAAACAAATTTATGATGTATTTTTTTAATTTTTTTTTGGCCCCAAAAGGAAAAATCCTTTTGAAAAAAAAAAACTGAAAAGAAATCAGCCTTGGCTGAGATATAAAGTTTTGCTCTGAAAATAGGACCCTAACCTTGCCTCGTGGAAAAAAAAACAACAACATATGAACCTTAGTTTGACCGCTCAAACTTTACAGAAATCAAGAAGGATTTTACTAACAGAATGTTAATAGAAATAGTTTCTTGTTTTTCATTTACTCATATTTATTCTTGATGCTTTTAATTAATGTATTGCCTTCCGTGTTGCGTAATTATAAACAAACATGCTATATGAATGTTAATACGGTCAAAACGGCTTTTGTATTTTTTCGGATGATTTAGTACTCGGAAATGGTTATTTTACGGATGATGATTTGTGCGACCAGTACTGTTTCTTTTGTTTAACGGGACTTTTCCTATGTATTAACACAAGCTTTGATGTAAAATAAAAACGTTGTAAGTATGACTCGTATCATCTTCTGAAAGCAATTTAATTGATTCGAGGTGGTGCTCACTTTTCACCTTCTGGTCTACATCTCAGAACGCCACCTATGCCGTACAGTCCCACAGTGCTTGCATGGGCGCCCATAAGGGGGGGGGGCAGGGGTGCCCACCCCCATGGCTAAACGATGCTGCCTTATTTTTGTCTTTTTGTTCTGAGTTTTCTATTATATAGCATTAAAAGTGCCAATTAGACGAGGTTTGCGCCTCCCTCTGGAATTCAGCTTATGGGTGCCCATGAGTGCTTGGTACAGTTTCCACCATGCGCAGCACAGTTTATGCCACGCTTGGTATAAACCATTTAGTGTACGTGATTTCTGAAAGTGGGTTCTCCCATAGATCAATACCTGTATGTTTCAGAGGCAACGCTGTAGTGTTGCCTATAGTAAAGGTCATACGGCTCCAATGTTTTATCAAATAAAAAAAACAAGTTTTTTAGACTGAAAGTAAGGAGCGACATTAAAACTTAAAACGAACAGAAATTATTCCGTATATGAAAGGGGCTGTCCCCTCCTCAACGCCTCGCTCTTTACGCTAAAGTTTTTTATTGTTTTAAAAAATAAAGTTGTGAGACAGAGTCAAACTTTAGCGTAAAGAGCGAGGCGCTGAGGAGGGGACAGCCCTTTCATATAAGGAATAATTTCTGTTCGTTTTAAGTTTTAATGTCGCTCCTTACTTTCAGTCTAAAAAACTTGTTTTTTTTTATTTAATTTATGATCGTTTTTTAGTTAATGCAGCTTTTATTTTGGATCACCGTCATTGAATAAGTAAACAAAATTTGCATAAAATTTTTACTTTTCTTTTGCTAAATAGATGTCCCTAAATTTGGTTATGACGTAATTTACAAATTAACTTACGTAACTAACTTCTATATTCGTATATTTTTCTTCTGGCAAAAAATACAAAATTGCAGATTTTTGCAGATATGAGCTTGAAACCTATGTAATAGGGTTTTCTGATACGCTGAATCTGACGGTGTGATTTTCATTAAAATTCTTTCACTTGTAGGGATGTTTCCCCCCTCTTTAAAAAATCGGGTAAATTTTCTCAGGCTCGTAGCCTTTGATGGGTAATACTAAACTTAATAAAATTTATATATTTAGAATCAGCATTATAAACACATCCTTTTGATACATTTATTGACATCAAAATTCCGTTATTAAAAGTTTCTATTACTATTGAGCCGTATCGCTTGTTTTTTTTGTTTTTTTTTTTATTACATATATGTTATTACGTATATGAGTGGGTTCTCCCCATAGTCAATACCACACTCTTTACGTTGAAAGTTTAAAAAAAATTTGATTCACAAACCCCTGAATCACAAAGGCCGTTTAGTTAGAATAGATAGCTCTTTTGAAAGCACTAAAAAAAACTGTAGCGTAAAGAGTGAGGTATTGACTTGGGGGAGAACCCCCTCATATACGTTATAATTTCTGTTCATTTAAAGTTCAAATGTTGCTTCTTACGTTCAGTTGAAAAAACTTGTTGTTTTTTTTAATTTAATTTCTGATCGTTTTTTAAATAATGCTTGGAAATCCGGCGCCCCATAGAAATGTCCCTTACCCCAAAGAAATATCCTCCACGGAAAGATTCTCCAGAGTAACCCCCTCCTCCAGCCCCCCCTCCAGAAAAAAATCCTTCCTGAAAATGTCTGTATACTTCCCAATAACGAATAAATAATGCTGGCAAGTCCGGCACCCCCTTCATGGCAGTTTCCCTTCTCCCATGAAAACTTCCTTCGTGGACAGATCCTCCAACATAACCCCCGACCCCCCCCCACTACAAGAAGAAAAAAAAACCTGAAAACTTCTGTATACTTCCCAATAACCAATACTATATGTTAACATTGGGTAAAGTTCATAACCTTCAGCCCTCCCCCTGGGGGCTTCGAGGGATTCAGTCATCCTAAATGACATAGTTATAACATTTTCGACTATGCTGAACAAAATGGCTATCTCAAAATTTCGATCGGGTGACTTTGGGAACAAAATGAGCGTGGGAGGGGGCCTAGTTGCCCTCCTTTTTTTGGTCACTTAAAAAAGGCACTAGAACTTTTAATCTCCGTTCAAATGAGCCCTCCCACGATATTTTAGGACCACTGGGTCGATACGATCACCCCTGGGAAAAAAAACTAACAAACAAATAAACGCGCATCCGTGATCTTTCTTCTGGTAAAAAATGGAAAATTCCTCATTTGTGTAGATAGAAGCTTGAAACCTCCACAGTAGGGTTCTCTGATGTGCTGAATCTGATGTTGTGATTTTTATTAAGGTTCTATAACTTTTAGAGGGTCTTTCTCCCTTTTTTTGAAAATCAGCCAAATTTTCTCAGGCGCGTAACTTTTGATGGGTAGCACTAAACTTGATGAAAGTTATATATTTGAAATCAGAATTAAAATTTGATTCTTTTTATGTATCTATTGGTATCAAAATTCCGTTTTTTAGAGTTTCGGTTACCATTGAGCCGGGTCGCTCCTTGCAGTTCGTTACCACGAACTGTTTGATTATTATTTATTTATTTTTTCCCAGAGGCACTTCATATGGAAGGGGTCGTCGTAGAAGCTTCAAAGAGGGCTCATTCAATTGGAAATCGAGAGTTCTAGTGCCCTTTTTAACAGTCGAAAATGATTGGAGGGCAACTAGCCCCCCACGCCCATCATTCTCCCAAACACATCCAGTCAAAAATTTTCAGATAGCCATTTTGTTCAGCGTTGTTGATTTCCAGATAGAAAATATATTTTTGAGGAGGGCACTCCCCCACAACCCTCAGGGCAAGGTTCTTAAGTTATGCCCTGGGGGCATATAAGGTTTTTATAGAAGGTGTTGTCGTAGAAACTTCAAAACCGGCTCATTCGATTGGAAATTAAAGGGCTAGTGCCCTTTTTAATAGTCGAAAATGATTGGAGGACATCTAGCCCTCCCCCCCGCTCCCCCGCCCATCCTTCCCCCAAACACATCCAATAAAAATTTTAAGATAGCTATTTTGTTCAGCGTAGTTGATTTCCAGATAGAAAATATATTTTTGAGGAGGATACTCCCCCACAACCATCAGGGCAAGGGTTTTAAGTTATGCCCTGGGGCATATAAGGTTTTTATAGAAGGCGTTGTCGTAGAAACTTCAAAACAGGCTCATTCGATTGGAAATAAAAGAGCCAGTGCCCTTTTTAATAGTCGAAAGTGATTGGAGTGTAACTCGCCCCCCTCCTCCCTCCAGGCCCCTCATTTCCTCAAACACATCCAATCAATACTTTGAGATTGCCATTTCGTTCAGCGTAGTTGATTTCCTGATAGAAAATATGTTTTTGAGGAGGACACTCCCCCAAAACCTTCAGGGCAAGGGTTTTAAGATATGCCCTGGGGGCATATAAGGTTTTTATAGAAGGCGTTGTCGTAGAAACTTCAAAATAGGCTCATTCGATTAGAAATAAAAAAGCTAGTGCCCTTTTTAATAGTCGAAAGTGATTAGGGTGTAACTAGCCCACCCCCACGCCCATCATTTCCCCAAACACATCCAGTCAAAATTTTCAGATAGCCATTTTGTTCAGCGTAGTTGATTTCCAGATAGAAAATATATTTTTGAGGATGGCACTCCCCCACAACCCTCAGGGCAAGGTTCTTAAGTTATGCCCTTGGGGCATATAAGGTTTTTATAGAAGGCGTTGTCGTAGAAACTTCAAAACCGGCTCATTCGATTGGAAGTTAAAGGGCTAGTGCCCTTTTTAATAGTCGAAAATGATTGGAGGACAACAAGCCCCCCTCCCCCACGCCCATCATTCCCCCAAACACATCCAATCAAAATTTTAAGATAGCCATTTTGTTCAGCGTAGTTGATTTCCAGATAGAAAATATATTTTTGAGGAGGATACTCCCCCCACAACCCTCAGGGCAAGGGTTTTAAGTTATGCCCTGGGGGTATATAAGGTTTTTATAGAAGGCGTCGTCGTAGAAACTTCAAAACCGGCTCATTCGATTGGAAATTAAAGGGCTAGTGCCCTTTTTAATAGTCGAAAATGATTGGAGGACAACTAGCCCTCCCCCCGCTCCCACGCCCATCATTCCCCCAAACACATCCAATAAAAAATTTAAGATAGCCATTTTGTTCAGCGTAGTTGATTTACAGATAAAAAATATATCTTTGAAGAGGATACTCCTCCACAACCCTCAGGGCAAGGGTTTTAAGTTATGCCCTGGGGGCATATAAGGTTTTTGTAGAAGGCGTTGTCGTAGAAACTTCAAAACAAGCGTATTCGATCGGAAATTAAAGAGCTAGTGCCCTTTTTAATAGTCGAAAGTGATTGGAGTTTAACTCGCCCCCCTCCCCCCTTCACGCCCATCATTTCCCCAAACACATCCAATCAATATTTTCAGATAGCCATTTTGTTCAGCGTAGTTGATTTCCAGATGAAAAATATGTTTTTGAGGAGGACACTCCCCCAGAACCCTCAGGGCAAGGGTTTTAAGTTATGCCCTGGGGGCATATAAGGTTTTTATAGAAGGCTTTGTTTTAGAAACTTCAAAAAAGGCTCATTCGATTGGAAATAAAAAAGCTAGTGCCCTTTTTAATAGTCGAAAGTGATTAGGGTGTAACTAGCCCACCCCCACGCCCATCATTTCCCCAAACACATCCAGTCAAAATTTTCAGACAGCCATTTTGTTCAGCGTAGTTGATTTCCAGATAGAAAATGTATTTTTGAGGATGGCACTCCCCCACAACCCTCAGGGCAAGGTTCTTAAGTTATGCCCTGGGGGCATATAAGGTTTTTATAGAAGGCGTTATCGTAGAAACTTCAAAACCGGCTCATTCGATTGGAAATTAAAGGGCTAGTGCCCTTTTTAAAAGTCGAAAATGATTGGAGGACAACAAGCCCCCCTCCCCCACGCCCATCATTCCCCCAAACACATCCAATCAAAATTTTAGGATGGCCATTTTGTTCAGCGTAGTTGATTTCCAGATAGAAAATATATTTTTGAGGATGATACTCCCCCCACAACCCTCAGGGCAAGAGTTTTAAGTTATGCCCTGGGGGTATATAAGGTTTTTATAGAAGGCGTTGTCTTATAAACTTCAAAACAGGCTCATTCGATTGGAAATTAAATTGCTATTGCCCTTTTTAATAGTCGAAAGTGATTGGAGTGTAACTAGTCCCCCTCCCCCCCCCAAGCCCATCGTTTCCTCAAACACATCCAATCAAAGTTTTGAGATAGCCATTTTGTTCAGCGTGGTAGATTTCCAGATAGAAAGTATATTTTTGAGAAGGACACTCCCCCACAACCCTCAGGGCAAGGGTTTCAAGTTATGCCCTGGGGGTATATAAGGTTTTTATAGAAGGCGTTGTCGTAGAAACTTCAAAACAGGCTCATTTGATTGGAAATTAAAGGACTAGTGCCTTTTTTAATAATTGAAAGTGATTGGAGGGCAACTCCAACAAAAACACCACCCCCCCACAACAACACCACCCCCCACCCCCACGCCAATCATTCCCCGAAACACATCCAATCAAAATTTTAGGATAGCCATTTTGTTCAGCGTAGTTGATATCAAGATAGAAAGTATGTTTTTGAGGAGGAAACTCCCCCACAACCCTCAGGGCAAGGGTTTTAAGTTATGCCCTGGGGGCATATAAGGTTTATATAGAAGTCGTTTTCGTAGAAACTTCAAAACAAGCTCATTCGAATGTAAATTAAAGGGATAGTGCCCTTTTTAATAGTCGAAAGTGATTGGAGTGCAACTAGCCCCCTTTCCCCCCCCCCTCCATCCTTTCCCCAAACGCATCCAATCAAAATTTTCAGATAGCCATTTTGTTCAGCGTAGTTGATTTCCAGATAGAAAATATATTTTTGAGGAGGACATCCCCCACAACCTCAGGGCAAGGGTTTTAAATTATGCCCTGGGGGCATATAAGGTTTTTATAAAAGGCGTTGTCGTCGAAACTTCAAAACAGGCTCATTCGATTGGAAATTAAAGGGCTAGTGCCCTTTTTAATAGTTGAAAGAGATTGTAGGGCAACTAGCCCCCCCCCCCCCCTGCCCATCATTTCCCCAAACACATCCAATCAAAATTTCGAGATATCCATTTTGTTTAACGTAGTTAATTTCCACATTGAAAATATGTTTTTGAGGAGGACACTCCCCCACAACCCTCAGGGCAAGGGTTTTAAGATATGCCCTGGGGGCATATAAGGTTTTTATAGAAGGTGTTTTCGTAGAAACTTCAAAAAAGGCTCATTCGATTGGAAATTCAAAGGGATAGTGCTCTTTTTAATAGTCAAAAGTGATTGGAGGGCAACTAGCCCCCCCCCCCCGCCCATCCTTCCCCCAAACGCATCCAATCAAAACTTTAGTTGTTTTCCAGATAGAAAATATATTTTTGAGGAGAAAACTCCCCCACAACCCTCAGGGCAAGGGTTTTAAGTTATGCCCTGGGGGCATATAAGGTTTTTATAGAAGGCGTTGTCGTAAAAACTTCAAAACATGCTCATTCGATTGAAAATTAAAGGGCTAGTGCCCTTTTTAATAGTCGAAAGTGATTGGAGTGCAATTAGCCCACTCCCCCACCCCACCCATCCTTTCCCCAAACGCATCCAATCAAAATGTTTAAATAGCCATTTTGTTCATCGTAGTTGATTTCCAGATAGAAAATATATGAAATGAGGAGGACACTCCCCCAAAACCCTCAGGGCAAGGGTTTTAAGTTATGCCCTGGGGGCATATAAGGTTTTTATAGAAGGCGTTGTCGTAGAAACTTCAAAACAGGCTCATTCGATTGAAAATTAAAGGGCTAGTGCCCTTTCTAATAGTCGAAAGTGATTGGAGGGCAACTAGCCCCCCCAATCCCATCATTTTCCCAATTACGTATAATCTAAATATTGATATAACCAATGTGTTCAGTGTGGTTGATATAAGGTTAGAAAACATGTTTTTTAGGAGGGCACTCCTTCAAAACCCTCAGGGCATGAGTTATAAGTTAGTACCTGAGTGCATATAAGGTTTTTAAAGAAGGCGTTGTCGTAGAAACATCAAAAAAGGTTCATTCGATTGGAAATTAAAGAGCTAGTACCCTTTTTAATAGTCGAAAGTGATTGGAGCACAACTAGCCCCCCCCCCTGACACCCATCATTCCCCCAAACACATCCAATCAAAATTTTGAGATAGCTATTTTGTTCAGCATAGTTGATTTCCAGATAGAAAATATATTTTTGAGGAGGACACTCCCCCACAACCCTCAGGGCAAGGGTTTTAAATTATGCCCTGGGGGCATATAAGGTTTTTATAAAAGGCATTGTTGTAGAAACTTTAAAAAAGGCTCATTCGATTGAAAATTAAAGGGCTAGTGCCCTTTTTAATAGTCAAAAGAGATTGGAGTGCAACTAGCCCCCCCCCCCACGCCCATCATTTCCCCAAACACGTCCAATCAAAATTTCGTGATATTCATTTTGTTCAGTGTAGTTGATTTCCAAATAGAAAATATGTTTTTGAGGAGGACACTCCCCCACAACTTTCAGGGCAAGGGTTTTAAGATGTGCCCTGGGGGCATATAAGGTTTTTAAAGAAGGTGTTGTCGTAAAAACTTCGAAAAAGACTCATTCGATTGGAAATTCAAAGGGATAGTGCTCTTTTTAATAGTCGAAAGTGATTGGAGGGCAACTAGCCCCCCCCCACGCCCGTCATTCCCCCAAACACATCCAATCAAAACTTTAGTTGATTTCCAGATAGAAAATATATTTTTGAGGAGAACACTCCCCCACAACCCTCAGGGCAAGAGTTTTAAGTTATGCCCTGGGGGCATATAAGGTTTTTATAGAAGGCGTTGTCGTAAAAACTTCAAAACATGCTCATTCGATTGTAAATTAAAGGGCTAGTGCCCTTTTTAATAGTCGAAAGTGATTGGAGTGCAACTAATCCCCCCCCCCCACGCTCATCATTTCCCCAAACACATCCAAACAAAATTTTGAGATATCCATTTTGTTCAGCGTAGTTGATTTCCAGAGAGAAAATATGTTTTTGAGGAGGACACTCCCCCAGAACCTTCAGGGGAAGGGTTTTTAAGATATGCCCTGGGGGCATATAAGGTTTTTATAGACAGTGTTGTCTTAGAAACTTCAGAAAAGGCTCATTTGATTGGAAATTCAAAGGGATAGTGCTCTTTTTAATAGTCGAAAGTGATTGGAGGGCAACTAGCCCCCCCACGCTCATCATTTTTCCCAAACACATCCATTCAAAATTTTGAGATAGCCATTTTGTTCAGCGTAGTTGATTTTTAGATAGAAAACATGTTTTTGAGGAGGACAGGGCAAGGGTTTTAAGTTATTTCCTGGGGGCATATACGGTTTTTATAGAAGGCGTTGTCATAGAAACATTAAAAAGGCTCATTCGATTGCAAATTCAAAGGGATAGTGCCCTTTTTAAAAGTCAAAAGGGATTGGAGGACAACTAGGCCCCCCCCCCCCCCCTACGCCCATCAGTCCCACAAACACATCCAATAAAACATTTGAGATAGCCATTTTTGTTCAGCGTAGTTGATTTCCAGATAGAAAATATATTTTTGAGGAGGACATTCTCCCACAACCCTCAGGGCAAGGGTTTTAAGTTATGCCCTGGGGGCATATAAGGTTTTTATAGAAGGCGTTGTCGTAGAAACTTCAAAACAGGTTCATTCGATTGGAAATTAAAGGGTTAGTGCCATTTTTAATAGTCAAAAGTTATTGGAGGGCAACTAGCTCCCGCCCCACGCCCATAATTTCCACAAACACATCCAATCAAACTTTTGAGATAGCAATTTTGTTCAGTGTACTTGATTTCCATATAGAAAATATGTTTTTGAGGAGGACACTCCCCCACAATCCTCAGGGCAAGAGTTTTAAGTTATACCCTGGGGGGATATAAGGTTTTTATAGAAGGAGTTGTCGTAGAAACTTCAAAACAGGCTCATTCGATTGGAAATTCAAAGGGCTAGTGCCCGTTTTGATAGTCGAAAGTGATTGGAGGGCACCTAGCCCCCCCCACGCCCCTTATTCCCCCAAACACCTCCAATCAAACTTTTGAGATAGCCATTTTGTTCAGTGTAGTTGATTTCCAAATAGAAAATATGTTTTTGAGGAGGACAATCCCCCACAACCCTCAGGGCAAGGGTTTTAAGTTATTTTAATTACTACCCATTAAAGGCATTTACGATCACCTACAGGCTGAACTCCTACTTCCTGGCCATGGTCGAGCCCTAACTGAATATACACCAGATGTGATGCTGTCCTACCGAGGGAATCCTGTAGTCCCAGTAAAAAAGGGTGCTTGACAAGGATCAGTCACATCTCCTTGTGCCTTTAATAACTGTATTATTGAGTTACAGTCTGCTATCGAGACAACGCGCATAGCTCGCGGCATAGACGTTACAAACATAGCCTACGCCGATGACATTCTGAACCCCGGCCGAACAGTTGCAGGTACAGAAACCACCTTCTCCACACTACAATCAAATTACTGTCGCATTGGCCTTGAATTTAACCCGCAGAAGTCGGAGATTCTTCTGTTCAAATGGAGCCTGGAAGAGTTTCGTCTGTGAGGCTGGGAGAACTGTCTGTAGCCCCTGTCCCGAAAATGATTTACCTTGATTTATTACCAATTGGTTTATCACTAAGTATTACCATTTGGAAAGGATCTCAAAACTACCCGCTCTCTTCTTATTGATCATCTCCGTAAACGCCTGGCTTTTGCTTACAGTAGAGTAGTTTCATCTAAAATCCGTTTCAACCGTTTAATTCTCGCTTGAATTTATAACGCAGTATCCTTTCCCCATTTCCTGTATCGAAGCCCATTTTGGAGAAATTTTCCCGAGCCAGAGAAAAGAAAGCTCAGATCCACGTTTTTTAAGTATGCGAAGTTCTTGTTGGGGCTCCCGCCGTGGACAAGAAATTCGCACCTTGTTAAAAAGTTTAAAATTGTGGACCCAACGGCAGCTATAATTGAACAAATTAGACGGTAAAACAGAAAGTTTCTTCCCACCCTTGGTACTGTTTGCTACGGCAGTGAAACGCTGTCCATTTAATTTTTTTCGTCCTAGTGCCTTGTCCTTTTCTTTTTTCTTTCGTTTATACTCCGTCTTTGTTTTCCTTTTGTTGTAGACTTACTTACTTAGACTTAAATCTTCCCACGCTGGCTGGCGCATAAGGCGAAAACGGTGCATCTCCATGACGATCTCTCTTGTGCTTTTGACCAAAGTTCTTCGATGGCTTCAGAAATAGCTGCTAATTCAATCTTAAGTGATTGGAGAATTTTAATCGCGCCCCCTAGACGACCTGGTTGTGCGTCAGGATTAACAGTCCTGACATTCCAAAAAACAAGACGAAAAGGTTCATTCGCTGTCAAAATCGTGTCCGGGGACGGTCAGTAGTCGTTACCAGAGAAATCAAATTAGGTCCGAGGCTTTTCGTTGTCGTTTCGAAAATCATCTAAAATTTTTACAGGGATAGGGGATTAGCCTATCGCTCAACCCTCCTCCTCTCCTGGCTTGGGACAGGCTGATCACCGATCCCCGAGAGGCATGGGTCCTAACAGTCGGAATTAAAAATAAATAAAGGCTGTAATAAAACTTAATTAAAAATAACTTAATAAAGACTTAATTAAAAATGGGGAAAGCCTTTGCTGCCTCAAATCTAGGAAGTGGGAGCATATCGTTGGTTGCTTATTTAATTAAGTTAGGTGTAATTGCGCTAACATTGTAATTGTTACAATTTTAAACTAAATGATGATTTAGTCTCTTTTCGTAAGCGCCCATTTTAAATGACGTTGTTTATTTTGAACGCTGGTGTGAATTTCTCTTTTATTATGTATTCCGTATATAATTAACAATTTCACTGTCGATTAATTATCAATTCTTTTAAGCATATTGTTTTATGTAATGAAGTAAAAAAAATCCGTGATTGAATAATTTCCTTGTTTCTGCTGTTTATACATATCAGAGTAAATGACCCATTTGTTGAGAGTGATTTGAATTCAAGACCAGCGGACGAAAGTGTCGTTTAATTTTTTTACCCCCCCCCCCCTTGTCATATTTATACTGGTTGATATGTTTATCTACTGCATATTTTTAATTCACTGATGATTAGTTGGTTTAATTTTTATCATTTGCGGCTTGATGCAACGATGCTCATATTGTTTATGTTTGTTCAGTACTTGGGACTTTAAAAAGTAAAATATGTTACGTACCTGCAGTGCAGTGTATAATTGAGTTTTTTGTTTCTCTTCTTTGTAATTTGTTCCATATGTTTTTTTTGTGGTTTTTCTTTGATACTCCGTCTTTTGTGCTTTTTTTTGACGGGTAATAAATACATAATAATACATATATATATATATATATATATATATGTATATGTATATATATATATATATATATATATATATATATATATATATATATATATATATATATATATATATATATGAGAGAGAGAGAGAGAGAGAGAGAGAGAGAGAGAGAGAGAGAGAGAGAGAGAGAGAGAGAGAGAGAGAGAGAGAGAGCGAGAGAGAGAGAGAGCGTGAGTCTTGATCTAGAGCGTGTGGTATAAAGAACTCTTTTTTGGATAAAACCCTGTTTAAAATTATTAGTGATTTCCCAGTGGACACTTATTTGAAGAGTTTTATTTATAATCGGCTTATCTTTTGTTTGGTTATTTTGATTGCTGTGATTTCCCCTGGGAACAAATATTTTAGATCATTTTTGCCAATTGGAGGTTGCCAATAGAAGATTTTTTCCGCCGAATCTTATAAAAAAAAATAAATAGCCAAATTACTAGAATTCAGTCAATTTGGAGCAAATTGACTGAATTCTATTAATTTGTACAGCTGATACACCATGCAACTGAACCACCATGCAACTGAGCCTCCGTGCAACTGACCCCCATTTAACTGAGCCCTCGTGGAACTAAACCCCCGGGCAACTCAACTCCAATTAACTAAACCCCCGTGTAACTGAACCCCTGTGCAACTCAACCGCTGTGTAACTGGACCACCGTGCAACTGAACCACCTTGCAACTGAATCACTGTGCAACTGAACCCTCGTATAACTGAACTCTGGTTCACCTCTGTTTTGTTGTCACAAAAAGAAAGAAAATCGGACGTCACAAACTTTTAAAGCCCGATTTATGTCTCCTTTTTTATGCTTGTTAATGCGGTTTCCCTTCGCTCTGTCACTGTATATGGGTCTAGGCATTTACTCCCTCCCCCTCCCAAGGAGAAACCTTTCCCGGGAAAATATCCCCTAGTGGAAAATATAGTTTTCCAAACTGGAACATTTTATTTTTGGTTCTGTTATTTTTTACATTAGCTGAGAAGTGCTAAGAAAAGTGGCAAAAGAGGAATTTATGTGTAAGTCGTGCCCCACCCCCTCCATAGAAAAATATTCTTCTCATAGAAAATCCTCCATAAACTCTACCCCCCTCCTTCAGAAAGCTCCCACGCGAAAAATCTTCGTATGTTTCCTAATAACAAACACAATCTGTAAGCAATGGACAAATTACAAAAATTAATAAGGTACTTAAACTTCTGCAGTGGGGTTTTTCGATTATTTTGTAGCTATGGAGAGAGGGAGATACCTCAAAGGGTGCATTTTAATGCCGAAACATCTCAATTCTCATTTTATATACAGTATAATCACGACTCAGTAATATTTGGCTACTACAGTCTTGGCGCGTATAAAAGCTCCACCCATATCCTCGTTCATCAACAATTCAGTGTATATTATCCTAGAACACGTGTTTTTGCAGGAACTTTCTTAAAATGCCTTTGAAACCAACTCGAGACTTTGAAACATACTTATAATTTCTAAAAACATCTAATAATAACATTACACTGCTAATTACCGATTTTTATATATGTATTGGAATAAATTAATTTTAAATTAGATTCTTTAAAATTAAGTGTTACAAAGATGAAGTAAAGTTTCGCGTTCAAGAGATATCTGACTTTTCTTACTTACTTAAGTCCCATCCGTCCTTGAAGGTCGTCTTGGGGCCTCTTTCTTCGTAATGGCGTGAATGCGCCTTTTGTATCCTTCACGGTCTTCTGCTAGGCGAAGAAGGTCCGAGAGGCGGTGAGGTGCAAAGTTTTCTTTCTGCCTTTTTGGGGGACGACCACGAGGATGAGAACCGTGAATTTGGCTTTCGAAGGTGATTTTTGGGAGACGGGACCGACTTATCCATTGTACGTGACCGAACCATCGAAGTTGCTGGAGCTGGATCTTCATGAGAATTGTTTGTTGTACTTTAAGGCGCTCGAGAAGTTCGAAATTTGAGATTCTATCAAGGTAAGTGATCCCGCCGATGCGGAGGAGGCACTTAGTTTCAAATGCTGCAAGTCGACGGTTGTCATTTACCTTCAGTGTCCATGTTTCACATGAGTAGATTGCGATGGGGATGATCAGGGTATCAAAAAGTCGTGTCTTAAGCCGCAGAGACAAATCCTTGCTTCGCCATATGGGCATAAGGGCCTTGAAACTGGAACTCGCGAGGGCGAGACGTCTTTTGATGTCTTTTGATGGACTGTTGTCGCTGGTGATCAGACTGCCGGGGTAAGGGAACTCGTCAACCCACTGGATACTCTCTCCATTAATTTTCAGGTCTGGCTTAACTGTATCCTTTGGCTTTCGTGAGCAGCACATAGCCTTTGTTTTTGATACATTTATGATCATTCCAAAAGAACTAGTGGCTTCGAAGACGTCGTTAAGAACGGCTTGTAGATCCTCGGGTGTTTCAGCCATTTCGTTGATATCGTCGGCGTAGGCTAGCTTATCTATTTGAACACC
Source organism: Artemia sp. Qi Xiang Cuo (assembly GCF_049724085.1). Lineage (NCBI taxonomy): Eukaryota > Metazoa > Arthropoda > Branchiopoda > Anostraca > Artemiidae > Artemia > Artemia sp. Qi Xiang Cuo. The sequence continues at coordinate 4,804,224 of NC_142810.1, forward strand.
CCCTATATGTGCGCCACAAGTTGTCTCCACCAGGGATAAGACTGCTGTGAGGAAAAGGTTGAACAACTCTGGAGACAAAAGGCATCCTTGAAGGACACCTGCGGAAGTCTGGAAACTGTCAGTGAGACCTTCACTAGTCATCACACGACTCCCAAATTTTGAGTACATATCCTTGATAAGATCTACTAGGTTTCGTAGGATTCCGTAATGGAGAAGGATATGCCATAGGCCATTTCTCCAAATAAGGTCAAATGCTTGCCTAAAGTCGATGAAGAGCTAATACAGGCCGCGACCGAATTCCAGATATTTCTCTAAAATTTGGCGAACAGTGAAAATTTGATCAACGGTTTATCTCCCAGGGCGAAAACCGGCTTGGTATTCTTGAATGACTAAGGATGAGAAGGCTCTGATCCGTTGGAGTATAATTCGGGTGAAGATCTTGGCAGTTTGACTTGTTAGGCTAATAGGACGGTAATTATCACATATTGCCTTTGACCCCTTCTTGTGTAGTGGAACAATTTTGGCTTCGCACCAAGAAGTTGGGAAATGACTCTTTTCCCAGGCACCGGATAAAATCTTGTGGAAAAGATCTATAAGTGGTTCACACCGGACTTTCAGCAGTTCTGCCTGTATCCCGTCCGGGCCAGGGGCCTTGTTAGTCTTCAGCGCTTGGATGGCATCTTCGACCTCAGAACGGAGAGGAGGTGGGCTGGGATCTGAGACAGTAACGGGCAAGAGGTCCAGGACAGCAGAGTTTGGAAAGATATCAGGATTAAGCTTTTCTTTGAAATGCTCCATCCATCTCGATCGGATACCTTCTGTGCTTTGTATCTGAGAGCCATTTTTATCTAGCAGTGTACAAGAACTGAGGCTTTTCTTGCTTGTTAGCTCACGAACTCTCTTATACATGAAGTATGAATCGCCTCTCTTAAAATCAGCCTCACACTGTTCACATTTGTCTTTAATGTAGTTGCAATGGGCTCTACGGGTGGCTTTTTCTACAACACACTTCAACTGCTTATATCTGTCCCTGCTCTCTCTGTCTGACCTGTTATTGTGTTTTCGTTTCTCAGTACATAATAAAATAATTTCATTTGTTATCCAAGGCTTTTTATCACCCTTTTTGGTTCCTAGGGCGGACATCGCTACTTTGCTGATGATCTTAGAGGAGTCCGTGACCAGTTTATCGATATCCTCTTTAGATAGAGTTACAGGAATATTAGAAAGAAGGTCCGATATTTGAGTAGACAATTCATCGATGTAGGTTTGGCGAATTTGAGGGTCTTTGAGAAGATGTGTGTTGAAACGAGCGGGTCTATTATTCAGCTTTGCGGAAGATTTCAGGCCTATCTTTAGTGCAGACATGACCAGGGAATGGTCGCTGTCGAAATCGCCACCTGCGAGGGTGACAGTATCTAGCACAGACGATTTCCAGCGCCTAGAGACGAGCACGTAATCAATAAGATTTCGGGTTTTTCCATCCGGCGAAGTCCATGTCGCCTTACGACGTTTTCTATGTTTGAAGAGAGTATTGGTAATGGCTAGATCACTGTCTCTGCAAAATTCAATGAGGCGTTCGCCCCTCTTGTTAAGTCGTCCAAGGCCAAATTTACCCATAACATCTTCATTTCGAGCAGAATCGTTACCAACAATAGCATTGAAGTCGCCAATGACAACAATAAGGTCTTTTTTAGAAACTGCGTCAATTAAGCTTTGCAGTTGAAGGTAGAAATTGTCAGACTCTTCATCTGGTTTGCTGCAGTCAGGAGCATAGACTTGTATGATCGTGATGTTGATCGGGGATCCCTTCATTCGTATCATAATCAACCGTTCTGAGACAGGCGTTACGGAAATCAAGGATCTTCGTGCCTTAGTCGACATCAAAAAGCCAACACCTTGGCGATGGACGCCATCGGTTCTCCCAGAAACTAACAGACTAGTGTTGCTGATCCTTTCTTCCCCAGTGCTATGGAGATGTGTTTCTGAAAGTCCCACAATATCCCATTTATATCGGTTTAGCTCATTTAGGACAAGATCTATTTTGCCTTGTTTAGCAAGCTTCCTAACGTTCAGGGTTCCAACAGATAAAATCAATTTAGGAGAAAGCATAGGCCTCAGGGTTTGGAGTTGTCAACATTGTTAAAGGGAGATTCTCGGTCGTCAGATCGTCGGTTGCCCTGGACGCGGTAACTTCGTCGGCTGCCCCGGACGCGGTAACTTCGTCGGTTGCCCCGGACGCGGTAACTTCGTCGGTTGCCCCGGATGCGGTAGTATTGGTTCTCGTTCTTGATCGTTTGTACTTCATATTTTATAGGAAAAAAGGTTTCTTGGCTAATTTCAGGACGGCGGTAAGCCACTTCTCTCCATCCCTAGCAGGGGCCGGCTATATCTACTACCGATAATGCGCCCTTCTGGCGTCCTGCATCACCTGCAATTTTCCCAGTGCTGGGAGAAGGTTTGTGACTGGTGGGATGTATCCATATGCCGATGGGCCCTGCACTGTGCGCATCAGACGGGCCTTCCACATCCCCCGCCTTAATTTTTGGCCCCCAGGCGTGGATGCTCCTCTTATATTTCAAGACCCCCATGGACTAGATTCACCCCTGGTTCGCACCTACCAACTAGGAGGTATCGTGTATATCTACTGGAAATTCCCCTATCCGCCACCTGAGGACGCGTTGAGTGGCCTGGGAGAGGCCCCACTGATAACTCTGAAGTTCTCAGTAGTTCTCAGAAATTATTAAAATCAATTATTTTAATATCAATAAGTAAGTAAGTACTTGTATCTTGGCGCAGCTTTGTATATTGGTTGAGAATTGGAATGATTGTACTGTCTTACAGTGTTTGATACCAGCCAAACGAAAGGGTATTTTTCGGGGGAGGGAGGGGGTATTTTCCAGGTGGGTATTTTCTGCAAGGTGTTATTTTACGGAGATATTTTCCACAGGAGGCGTTTTTTTTTCGGGGGAGGCTGGTTTTCCTCCAATCGCTTTTTACTTTTAAAAAGGGCCCTAAAACTGTCAATTTTCAATCGAACAATAAAACGTAATTAATAAACGTGATTAACAAAAAAAAAAAACAGTCCTCGGGGCAAGGGCTGTAGGTTATTGTAGCTTATCAATTGTTAAAATTTAAGGATTTTATATAAGGGATGGTCATACAAACTTTGGAGAAGGCTCATTCAATTGGAAATTGAAATTTCAAGTTCAATTTTGAACAATCAAAGGTAATCAAAGACAATCAGCATCTCCCTCTTAACCACTATTTTCCTCCTAAAGGCATCCGATCAAAATAAAAAAAAAAAAAAATTCAAAATAGTATAAAGATCAAATAACCATGCCTCTGGGGTTAACAACCTCACCAGCAGCTTCTGGACCAAGGGCTGTAAGCTAAGCTAGTCACTTAATGTTATCAAATAAGGGTTTGTATGAACTTGGGGGGGGGGCTGCTCATTCGCTTTGAAATCAAAAGTTCTATTGCACTTTTTAAGAGTTAAAAGTAATCGAAGGGCTTCCACCCCCCCCCACTTTTTATCCCAAATACATCCGATCGACAATTTTGAGAGGATCATTTTATTTAAAACCGATCGAAAGGTAAATAATTAAGCCCCCATGGTTTACAACCCCTTACCCTTGGTACAAGGGCTGTAAGTTATGCAAGTTGTCTATTGTTAACATACAGGTTGTTTTTTATCAAGATGAGAGGGCATGTTTGATCCTATAAATAATAAAAAGCGTGGAGCATTAAGGTCAAACCTTAGGGAAATACCAAGAAGAATACCAAGCACAATCAAAAGAATTTTTTTTTCCTTTACTGGTTGTGAAAAGGAAATACCAACAATATCTACAATGGCTGATGGTATCAGACATTACATAGTTCGGAAAATGTTTAGGAACATCTTTAACTAAATCAAGAGGAACTTTGTACATCCAGTTTTACAAGACGAAGTATCTGCAATGTATCGAGAACAGATGAGGGTATAAACCTGATATTACGAAGTTTAAACTTTCTGGGCATGTTGAAGAAATGTTGAAAAACAGGCTGGAGTGCAACCAATCCCCCTTTCATATCCCTTTAGCCAAAATCTCCTCAAAGACACCCGATCAAAATTCGTTATCTAGACTGCAAAAGGTCAAATATCTTAAACATATATATTTATTACTTAACGTCCAGAAAGGTCTGATTCATCTGAAAAAAAAGAGAAATAAAATCATGAGTCTTTAGTTGCAAGGGGGTTCAGTTGCACGGTGGTTCAGTTGCAGGGTGGTTCAGTTCCACAGCGGTTCAGTTGCACGGTGCTTATATAGGGGTTCAGTTGCACGGTGGTTCCGTTACACGGTGACTCAGTTACATGGTGGTTCAGTTACAGGGGTTCAGTTGCTTGTGGTTCAGTTACACGGTGGTTCAGTTCCACGCACACCGTTCTACCAGTCTGTTTTGAAATAAAGGTTTATTGACATTTTTTTTCCATTTATGGCTCTTCTTCTCAAATTTATTGAAACTCGAATAACGAGTATTTTTCAAGTAGCATGGTAGCATCTTATTCGCACTGCAGCTTCTTGTTTCGGGGCTTATATTTTCAGTATTATGCTTCTTATACGTTTAGAATTTATTTTTAAGATATATTTTCGTTTGTTATTATTATAATAAACGTTTTGTAAAATATGATAAAATGCTTAAAAAATCTTCAACTTTAAAACTCAACACAAAATTTGAAAAATATATGTTTTAATGATATTAATTTACCACAAAAATTATAGGAAATACAACTGTCGATTCTACAATGATAAGTCAATCAGTCTATCTTTACTCATCTTATATAATTTTGAAAAAATGTTTAACCTGGAAGAAGGTAACTTTGATTACTGGAATGTAATGTTGCGCAATAATTAGATTATACGATATATCAAATAATTCATTTTTCAATATTAGATAATTGACAGTCCGATCAGTTTTGTTACTCAGGTGAACTCTTTGCGTTGCCTAAGTGCAACAATAAAATTGTTAATAAGGAGCATTTTGAAAAATTTGGTCCAAACTTTGAGCAATATAAAAACAAACTTCATTTACATAAATGAGTATCACAAAACCCGGATTTGAAATTACTCGGGCTCAGGCTAGAGAAAAATGAACTACTGGCTATTCAAAATCAGCAACATGTAAATTTTTTCTGAGAATTGGTTCTGCCTTTCAGTGATTAACATTTACTAAGGCAGGCTTTTTCAACTGAAAGTAAGGAGCAACAATAAAATCTAAAACGAACAGAAGCTATTGCGTATATGAGCAGAATGTACCCTCCTCAATACCTCGCTCTTCACGCTAAATATTTTTAGTACTTAAAAAGATTCTTATTTTAATTTACCGACCCTCGTGTTTCTGGAGCTGTTCTTAAAGAACCGGGACGAAAATTCATATACAAATTATCCCCTCATAGATGGGATAAATTTTGTTTGTTTTAAGTTTTAATTTTGCTTCTTACTTTCAGTTCAAAAACATGCTTTTTTAAATAATTTCCGAATTCTGATTGTTTTTCAAATAATACCGGGAAACCTGCCTATCCCCTCCATGGACAATTTCCCCTCGCGAAAATTCCTACTTGGAAAGTTTCTTCCACCAAAACCCCCAGAGAATTCCATTCCTGCTGAAAATTCCATCCAAAAAATTTCTTGCGGACAAGTTCACCTGGAAAACTCTCTTTAGCCTACTTTCATTTGAAAAAAAAGAAAATCATTTCAGTCTTAACATATATAATTATATGTTAGTCTTCATACATACATTTCAGTCTTAACATATATATATATATATATATATATATATATATATATATATATATATATATATATATATATATATATATATATATATATATATATATATATATATATATATATATATATATATATATATATATATATATATATATATATATATTCGGGCATATATATTATATTCGATATATATATATATATATATATATATATATATATATATATATATATATATATATATATATTCGGGCACGTAAAGTGTCCAAAAAACCAGCAAAAGGCAAGTCATTAACATGATGAATAACGAAATCTCTAACATTTCAGTAATTTCTTGGAATATAAACGGAAATTTTTCCGAGCGGTTTCATGTGGTTGACCAGTTTGTGAATAAATATAATGTGATATGCCTGCAAGAACATTTCATCACAGAAGCCGGCCTAAACCTACTAAATCTCTAACTGTCCTTATCTGCGTTATCTATTCCTACAAAATTTCCACTGGGTCTTCTGTCTCGCAGGGTTGTCACGTTGGTTAGCAATCTTCTCGTGTGCGAAGCATACGATAGCAGAGAAAATTTTCTTGCAATTAGACTAAATAACCTGCTAGTTAGAAATTTGTACCTTCCAACTGATTACCGTGACGACAAATCTGAAAGTGCTTTTGCTATAAGTGCGGCTAAACTAGCCCGCTGTCTTAAAAAAGCCGAACGCGAGTCCCTTGAGTGCATAATAGTGGGTGACTTTAACTTTAATTTAGAAGTTGATATTAGTGCCCAAAATAGTCGTTGTTGCATTCTAATAGGGATACTTGAGAACCGTTTTACTATTCACCAGAAGAACCAGAATCTTTCTTATATCCATCGATCTGGTTCTACATCCAATCTCGACCATATAGTTAGCTCTTGTACGTTGCCAGTACGGGAGGTTATTGTCCTTCCAAATAGGTTCACTTAGGATCATTTCCCAGTTCAGTGTATTATCAGTAGGCCTTCCCCGTTTTCTGCTGCGAATAATTCGTCGATTTTCACTCAGAGGTAGCATGAGGTTCCGGTTTGGCGTAAAAGTGATAAAGAAAAGTTTCAAGATTCTTTTGATCTTGTTCTGTCAAAAATTCATGTACCGTTTGACCTACTTATGAAATTCTCTCCTCGTGATGAAAGAGATTTTTGTCTACGTCTTAATATTTATTACGCCAAACTGACCCATGCTCTTCTGTTTTCCGAATCTCAGGGAGTACCCAAGTCTCGTGCTAGACAAAAAACTCAAGAAAAGGGATGTTCTTCTAACCTTTTGTTACAATTAGCATGCGACCCAGCTACCTTCTGGTACGGGATATGGAAAGAATGTGGTAGACCACACTCAGGAGTAGTTAAAGAGATTAGAGTTGCATCTAAGCGTAGGTTTGGAAGGAACTTGCTCGTCAACGTCTGCAGTTGAAATCTGAGCTTTCTGAAAAAGTAATTAAAAATCCAAATCTGTTATGGAAAATGTTTGATAAGAAGGAGTCAGCTGGTCCCGAGTCAGATATCCCCTATTTAACATGGATAAACTATTACCTTGATGAGTTTTCAGCCCCAAAACAGGATCTTAACATTTCTGTTCAAGAAAAGCTTTCATCCCTCCTCTCATCAATTCCAGACACAGATTTCATAGTAACCCAATCACAGGTTGCGTCCGCGGTCCGACGGTTGAAAAAGAAGAAGTCGGCTGGCATTGACCGTGTATGCGCCCTTCACCTTAGCCATTGCAGACCAACTTTCATGGGACACCTAACTCTTCTCTTTCAGATTATCTTCACTACTGGACTCGTACCATCGGTCTTCAGTACTGGGTCGCTTAGGCCAGTCCCGAAGAAAAGAAAAAGTACTTCGGAATGTGCTTCGTTCAGACCGATCACAGTAGCACCAACGCTTTGCAAATCTTTGAACTTTTGGTCATTGATGAAATCCAGGAAAAATGCTGGACTCCCCCTTCCCAGTTTGGGTTCTAGAGGGGTCTTGGTTGCGGCCATGCCATTTCTGCTTCGGCTTCAGTCTTTATTGACGCTGATGAATCAAAGGAGTCCATTGTTATAGGTCTACATGACGTCTACCGTGCCTACGACTCACTTGTCCGTGGCCAACTCATTCTGGATATGGGAAAGAGAGGTGTACAAAAGGACATCCTACTACCCATTAAAGACATGTACGACCACCTACAGGCTGAACTCCTACTTCCTGGCCATGGTCGAGCCCTCACTGAATATACACCAGACGTGATGCTGTCCTACCGAGGGAATCCTGTTGTCCCAGTAAAAAAAGGTGCTCGAAAAGGATCAGTCACATCTCCTTGTGCCTTTAATAATTGTACTATTGAACCACAGTCTACTATTGAGACAACATGCATAGCTCGGGGGAAGGACGTTGCAACAATAGCTTACGTCAATGAAATTTGGAACCCCAATCACTCATTTACAAGTACACATACTGCCTTCTCCACATTACAATCAAATTAAGGAATAATGGCTTTGACTTTAACCTATGGAAGTCGGATAGTTCTCAGTTTAGCTGGTGCCAAGTAGAGGTTTTGTCTGTGAGGCTGGGAAAACTGTCTGTAGCCCCTGTCTCGAAAATTATTTACCTTGGTTTACCAATTGGAAAGGATCTAAAAACTACCCGCTCCCTTCTTATTGATCATCTCTGTAAACGCCTGGCTTTTGCTTACAGTAGAGTAGTCTCATCTAAAATCCGTTACAACCGTTTAATTCTGGATCGACTTTATAACGCAGTATCCCTTCCCCATTTCCTGTATATAAGCCCGTTTTGGAGAATTTTTCCCGAGCCAGAGAAAAGAAAGCTCAGATCCATGTTTTTTAAGTATGCGAAGTTCTTGTTGGGGCTCCAGCCGTGGACAAGAAATTCGCACCTCGTTAAAAAATTTTAAATTGCGGACCCGACGGCAGCTATAATTGAACAAATAAACGGTACAACGAGAAATTTTCTTCCTACCCTTGGTACCGTTTTCTAAGGCAGTAAATCGCTGTCCATTTAATTTTATTTGCACATATCTTGTCATATTTAGTCTTTTTACCATCTCTTGTCATATTTAGATTAGTTGATTGAGTCCGTTGATTTTGAATTGAAGTTATGAAGTATTTTTCTGTAGGTTAGGCTAGTTGAATTGGAGTTATCAATCATATTGCTTATGTTTCTTCAGTACTTGGGAGTTTAAAAAGTAAAATTTCTTACGTACCTGCAGTGCAGTGTATAATTGAGTTTTTCTTTCTCCTCTTTGTAATTTGTTCGATTGTGTGTAATGTGTTGTAATTTGTTTTTTGTGTGTGTTTTTTCTTTTTTAGTGATACTCCGTCTTTTGTACCTTTTTTGACAGGTAATAAATAAATAAATAAATATATATATATATATATATATATATATATATATATATATATATATATATATATATATATATATATATATATATATATATATATATATATATATATATATATAATACTAACATACAAACAATAAAAAAAAATACAAGCAACTATTTCACAGGCCTCTTGGTAAGCTAATAACACACTTTTTATTGACTACCCTCTCTCTTATAGCTCGCTAATTTTGGCAGTTCGGCCGTTCAGCCATAAGAAATGTTGTTTTGCTTTACTGCGAGTCATTCTTAGACCTCTTGCACAGGAGCCTTCGTTTCTCTCAAATGGGCCTAGGGCGTTTGGCCCTCTAAAATAGAATTTGCTTCGCTCGGGCGGCAATCAGCTTTACACTGATGAGACAAGGCAGTATTTTTTCACATCCCTCCGCTCGCTACGTTTAACAGCTTGGGCCTTAGACTCTCATTTTTCTTTTGCTCGGGTCTCCCTTATACATACAAGGATGTTTCTATTGAAAGCCTGTATTTAGTTGAAAAAGAAAGCTGACTTTAAGAAAGTCAGCAAGGTTGACCAGCAACAAAAGACAAATGTGAGCCAAGTTTTTGACCTAGGAAAATATGGATTTTCTTGTAAGGCCTTTCTCTGTCTTTCTCTCTCTGTCTGTCGGCAATTTTAAGAAGTTTTTAGTTCTTTTTTTTCGATTCCTGTAACCAGTTTCCCATGTGGTTCAAAAAGGGTTGACACCCGTGATCCACGTAGGGGTCTGGGGTTCAGGTTTCAACAGCGGGGAATGGCAATATTTTGGTGGTTCACAGACAGGACGTGCACCCTTGCGCTGAATAAACTTTCGAGCTTCAATTTTGAAAAAAAATTCTGTGAATGATATCACATTCCTATACACTTAAAGAACCAAAAAGTTACATGACAGCATTGCAATGACATCATGCATTGTATAAAAGGTTTTGTATTCAGGCAATATTTCGCATTAACATAAAATATGGTTAGACGACAACCCCCTCAAAAAACATGAAGTTAATGGCTTTCTTCAAGTGAATACGCGTAAAAATTTTAGAAATATCTAGGTGGGGCGTGGCCCAAAATTGGTTTGGAACCACTGCTTTTCACTATATCTACTGAATTCCTAATTTGTCATTGTGATCTAATTTCTATGATTGTTGAAGTTTTCACTTAGCTAATTTAACAATTAGGTCGCACTTTCATTGTCTTTAGCACTTGAAAAAACGTTTCAATGGATTGATAGATTTTACTAGCCTAGTTTATTTTGAAGTATTCGGTGCTTTTATTTTGCTTGACATTAAATCAACTAACATCTCCCAGTTTAATAACAGTTGTAATTAATTTACATCACGATTTTGTTATTATGAAAGTATTGTATTGGTTTGTCCTTGCAGTCACTTTGTCTAAATAAAAAAAAATGAATGACTTGCGCAAGTGAATCAATTTGAAACAATTTGCTCAGGTGTTTCTTGGGACTGGTTGAAGGTTAAATATGAAGACAATACTAAACAATTACTCAGTAAATGAATCAGAGATAGCACTCTACATAGAGTAAAGAGCAATTGAAGTAGTTACTCATTCGTGTTCACTGAAAACGAATTATATTACAAATATTTTCTTTTCCAATTCTTACTGCATTGAAAACAAAAATAAAATTACAGCGATATAAATTCTTGAATTGATGAATCCTTCAACAATTAATGACATTATATACCAAATATTCAATTTGATGTTGTTTATACTTTCCATAACTGTTCAAGACGCATATAGTTTTCAGTAAAGCGCCAATGACGCAGTAGGTTTTAGACTTTTGTAGTGAGAGAAGGAGGCGATACCCAAACTCTTGTTTGTAGTAAATTTTGTTTGTTTCAACGTTTGATTTGCATATTCAATTTAAGTTTCACTCGGTGTAAAATTTATTTATTAATTTATGTTAATATCTCTTGTATGTTTGTTTGCATTGATTGTTTATGTAATTTCTTTTCGTTTTAAGTTTCATTTATACTTCAATAGCAATTTTTTGTTGTTGTAAGCTTGATTTTCATATTCTATCTAAGCCTTACTCGCTTTAAGATCTATTTATTCATTTATATTATTACATATTGTATGTTTTTTTCTATGATTATTCATTTAATTTCTATTCGTTTTGGGTTTAATTTATTCTTTAATAGTGATTTCTAGTCGTTTGCTAAGCTTAAGTTTAAAATGGCATTTACTTATCTTTGAAAAACCCATTTTTTCGGAATTTTTTAATTAATTTTTGTTCGTTTTTGATCGCAAAAAGTTTCACGTTTTTAAAAACTCCTTATTTGAAAATCAAACTTTTTTTAAAATAAAATATTCATCAAAGTATAAAAACTGGTATCAAAGTAACAATATAAAATTGAAAAAACGGGTTTGTGTCAACCTCGGAGTTTTTCTTATCTGATGTTTGAACTATTTTTAACAAAATGACTATCTCAAAATTTTTATCGACATGGGTTTGTGGAGAAAAGGCGTGGGGGGAGGGGTAATTGCACTTTGATCTCTTTTGACTCTTTAAAAGGGAACTAGAACTTACTATTTTCGATCAAATGATCCCTCTCTGAAATTTATTCGAACATCCCTTCTATAAGAACCATATATACCCCAGAGTAAAACTTTCAACGCCTGTTCCTGGGGGGTTGTGTCGACACCGGAGTCTTAATAGCTGATATTTGATGTTTGAAAAAAATGGAGTGTGGGGGGAGGCTAGCTGCCCTCCGATCACTGTTGACTCTTTAAAAGTGAATTACAAATTCCAATTTCCAATCAAATGAGCCCTCTATGAGATTTATACGAGCATCCCTTCCATAACAAACATATATGCCCCCATGGCATAACTTATAACGCCTACCCCCGGGTCCTGGGGGGCTTTGATGACACTGGAGTTTTTGTTATTTGAACTTTGGACCATTTTTAACAAAATTTTTATCTCAAAATTTTTATCTGATGCATTTAGGGCGTGGAGGGGGGGGGGGGGAGATATTAGTAGAGTCCTAGGTTATACTTTGGGTACTTTATGTTCCTTCCTGTGCTATTTGGGGAGATTACGTTCCATGGCACCTTTCCAGAGCATGTACTTATGGATTTGCTTGCCTTATGTTCCTTGGTGTCTTTCCAGAGCATGTACTTATGGATTTGGGTGAATTATGTTCCCTCACATGCTATTTTAAGGGCTTATGTTCCCTCCCATGCTATTATAAGGGCTCATGTTCCCTCCAATGTTATTCTAAGGGTTTATATTTCCCCCATGCTATTTTAAGGGCTTATGTTCCCTCCCATGCTATTATAAGGGCATATGTTCCCCCCCATGTTATTCTAAAGGTTTATATCCCCTCCCATGCTATTTTAAGGGCTTATGTTCCCTCCCATGCTATTCTAAGGGCTTATATTCCCTCCCATGCTATTTTAAGGGCTTATATTCCCTCCCATGCCATTTTAAGGGCTTATGTTCCCTCCCAACGTCATTAAACACGCTTTTAAAATCGGGATTCATTTATTGACATTTGCAAAAAAGGGGTAATTAGTGATTGGATAATTTTTTAACATGAAATTTCTGAATAAAATATTTTTGGAGCATGTACTTGACGATGGAGAAAAAGGGTTAAAGTGATTAGCAATTACGAGCGAGGATTCCCCCACTGGTTCCTGGCAGTAGGCTACGCATATCAAGTTAAAAATTTGACAGAATGAGGTATTTGAGGTAGAACTTGCACTAAATCAAAATACACTATATGCACGCAGATTTTCAAAATGTCATATCTCAAAAAGGGATTTGTGTATTAAGTTGGAACTTTCAGAGAGTGCTTAAAGGGAAAGTCAATTCACCAAAAGGAAATATGTGCACGCTCAGGCCTGGATAAAGGGTTAAAGTGATTAGCAATTACGAGCGGGGATTCCCCCACTGGTTCCTAGCAGTAGGCTACGCATATCAAGATGAAAATTTGACAGAATGAGGCATTTGAGGTGGTACTTGAAGTAAATCAAAATACACTATGTGCACGCAGATTTTCAAAATGGCATATCTCAAAAAGGGATTTGTGTATTAAGTTGGAACTTTCAGAGAGTGCTTAAAGGGAAATTCAATTCACCAAAAGGAAATATGTGCATGCTAAGGCCTGAATAAAAGGGTAAAAGTGATTAGCAATTAAGAGCGGGGATTTCCCCACTGGTTCCTGTGCAGTAGGCTCCGCATATCAAGTTGAAAATTTTACAGAATTATGTATTTGATATGGAACTTCAAGTAACTAAAAATTCGATATGTGCACGCAGATTTTCAAAATGGCATACCTCAAAAAGGGATATGTATATTGAGTTGTGATTTTCGGAGGGTGATTAATGGACAAATCAATTATCCGACATAAACACGGTGAATACTCAGGCCAGAATAACAGGGTTAAAGTGATTAGCAATTACGAGCGGGGATTCCCCCACTGGTTCCTGGCAGTAGGCTACGCATATCAAGTTGAAAATTTTACAGAATGAGGTATTTGAGGTGGAACTTGAACTAAATCAAAATTCACTATGTGCACGCAGATTTTCAAAATAACATATCTGAAAACGGGATTTGTGTATTAAGTTGGAACTTTCAGAGAGTGCTTAAAGGGAAAGTCAATTCACCAAAAGGAAATATGTGCACGCTCAGGCCTGGATAAAAGGGTTAAAGTGATTAGCAATTACGAGCGGGGATTCCCCCACTGGTTCCTGGCAGTAGGCTACGCATATCAAGTTGAAAATTTGACAGAATGAGGTATTTGAGGTGGAACTTGAACTAAATCAAAATACACTATGTGCATGCAGATTTTCAAAATGGCCTATCTCAAAAAGGGATTTGTGTATTAAGTTGGAACTTTCAGAGAGTGCTTAAAGGGAAAGTCAATTCACCAAAAGGAAATATGCGCACGCTCAGGCCTGGATTTACCACTAGGTCCCTAGGCCCAGACCTAGAAGCGCATAATGCTAGCGGGAGCAATAAATTATCACTGTGTAATTTGTTTCTTTGGGCTATGTGTGTCTCCATATACGGGATAATTTCCATTCGTCTTAGTTTTTAACGATGCTCCTTATTTCTAGTTGAAAATGCTTATTTTTTAATTTAATTGGGATAAAAAGTCAAAGTCTAACATAAAGAACAAGGTATTTCGGAGGGGGGTAGCTCACTTCATATACGGGATAATTTCCATTCGTCTTAGTTTTTAACGATGCTCCTTATTTCTAGTTGAAAATACTTATTTTTTAATTTAATTGGGATGAAAAGTCAAAGTCTAACAAAAAGAACAAGGTATTTCGGAAGGGGCAGCTCACTTCATATATGGGATAATTTCCATTCGTCTTAGTTTTTTAACGATGTTCCTTATTTCTAGTTGAAAATGCTTAATTTTTAATTTAATTGTGATGAAAAGTCAAAGTCTAACATCAAGAACAAGGTATTTTGGAGGGGGTAGCTCACTTCATATACAGGATAATTTCCATTCGTCTTAGTTTTTTAACGATGCTCCTTATTTCTAGTTGAAAATGCTTATTTTTTAATTTAATTGTGATGAAAAGTCAAAGTCTAACATAAAGAACAAGGTATTTCGGAGGGGGTAGCTCCCTTCATATACGGGATTATTTCTATTCTTCTTAGTTTTTAACGATGCTCCTTATTTCTAGTTGAAAATACTTATTTTTTAATTTAAATGGGATGAAAAGTCAAAGTCTAACATAAAGAACAAGGTATTTCGGAAGGGGCAGCTCACTTCATATATGGGATAATTTCCATTCGTCTTAGTTTTTTAACGATGTTCCTTATTTCTAGTTGAAAATGCTTAATTTTTAATTTAAATGTGATGAAAAGTCAAAGTCTAACATAAAGAAAAGGGTATTTTAGAGGGGGTAGCTCACTTCATATACGGGATAATTTCCATTCGTCTTAGTTTTTTAACGATGCTCCTTATTTCTAGTTGAAAATGCTTATTTTTTAATTTAATTGTGATGAAAAGTCAAAGTCTAACATAAAGAACAAGGTATTTCGGAGGGGGTAGCTCCCTTCATATACGGGATTATTTCTATTCTTCTTAGTTTTTAACGATGCTCCTTATTTCTAGTTGAAAATGTTTATTTTTTAATTTAATTGGGATGAAAAGTCAAAGTTTAACATAAAAACCAAGGTATTTCAGAGGGGAGTAGCTCACTTCATACACGGGATAATTTCCATTCGTCTTAGTTTTTAACGATGCTCCTTATTTCTAGTTGAAAATGCTTATTTTTTAATCTTATTGGGATGAAAAGTCAAAGTCTAACATAAAGAACAAGGTATTTCGGAAGGCAGTAGCTCACTTCGTATACGGGATAATTTGCATTCGTCTTAGTTTTTAACGATGCTCCTTATTTCTGGTTGAAAATGCTTATTTTTTAATTTGATTGGGATGAAAAGTCAAAGTCTAGCTTAAAGAGCAAGGTATTTTGGAGGGGGCTCGTTACTGATATTGATATTAGTGCGTAAACTACAAACTGACAAAAATATTCAGAACTTTTTTTTTCTTATAGCCTTGACTTTGAAGACATTTCTTCATCTTAATTGGCTTTAGAAATATCATGCAAAATAAACTAGCCTAACAGTCATTGCTTTGTAGAATTTTGAGCAAACAAAAGGATTGTAACACCTGATTGGCCCGTTTTCCAACTTTTACCTTGAGAATCGACGTTGTTAGCAGAATTTCAAAAGGATCGTTTATGAGTGCTGGCGTATCTGATGAAATAATTTAGGTCATATGATAAATTTTTTTTGTTAAACACGATTGGCTGAAATAAAAGCGGAACTTTTAAAATCACAACAACTGAAGGTCAGTAAATAATTCCTTTTTTTTAACACGACTGGCTGAAACAAAAGCAGAACTTTTAAAATCACAACTGATGGTCAGTAAATAATTCCTTTTGTTTTTTTTTTGTTTTTTTTTTGTTAAACACAATTGGCTGAAATAAAAGCGGAACTCTTAAAATCACAACAACTGAAGGTCAGTAAATAATTCCTTTTTTTTGTTAAACACAATTGGCTGAAATAAAAGCGGAACTATTAAAATCACAACTCAAGGTCAGTAAATAATTCCTTTGTTTTTTTTTTTTTTTTTTTTTAAACACGATTGGTTGAAATAAAAGCGGAAATTTTAAAGTCACAACAACTAAAGGTCAGCAAATAATTCCTTTTCTTTTTTTTTTGTTAAACACGAGCTATTGTAGAAAATAATTTCAAAGTACCAAGTCACATGATAGTTACGCTATTATAGAAAATAATTTCAAAGTACCAAGTCACATGATAAATACGCTATTGTAGAAAATAACTTCAAAGTATCAAGTCACATGATAGTTATGCTATTGTAGAAAATAATTTCAAAGTACCAAGTCACATGATAGTTACTCTATATTAGAAAATAATTTCTAAGTGCCATGTCACATGATAATTAAGCTATTGTAGAAAATAATATCAAAGTACCAAGACAGATGATAGATACGAGTTTGTAGAAAATAATTTCAAAGTACCAAGTCACATGATAGTTACGCTATTGTAGAAAATTATTTCAAAGTACCTAGTCACATGATAGTTACTCTATTATAGAAAATTATTTCAAAGTACCAAGTAACTTGATAGTTACGCTATTGTAGAAAATAATTTCAAAGTACCAAGTCAAATGATAGTTACGCTATTGTATAAAATAATTTCAAAGTACCAAGTCACTTGATAGTTACGCTCCTATAGAAAATAATTTCGAAGTACCAAGTCACTTGATAGTTTCACTATTGTAGAAAATAATTTCAAAGTACCAAGTTATATGATAGTTACGCTATCGTAGAAAATAATTTCAAAGTACCAAGTCACATTATAGTTACGCTATTGTAGAAAATAATTTCAAAGTACCAAGTCACATGATACGCTGTTATAGAAAATTATTTCAAAGTACCAAGTCACATGATAGTTACGCTATTGTAGAAAATAATTTCAAAGTACCAAGTCACATGATAGTTAAACTATTATAGGAAATAAATTCAAAGTAACAATTCAAATGATAGTTAAGCTATTTTAGAAAATAATTTCAAAGTACCAATTCACATGATAGTTACGCTATTGTAGAAAATAATTTCAAAGTACCAAGTCACATGATAGTTACGCTATTGTAGAAAATAATTTCAAAATACCAAGTCACATGATATTTACGCTATTGTAAAAAATAATTTCAAAGTACCATGTCACATGATATTTACGCTATTGTAGAAAATAATTTCAAAGTACCAAGT